>NW_016909954.1:42736-73486 GCF_001483705.2 Eufriesea mexicana
GCTGAGCACTGTTATCCGGTGCATTCCTGTGGTATACTGTGCTTTACTATATTCTGCTTGTCTCTGTCGACGACAGCAGCAGTGGTCGCGGAACGTTACTTTGAGTTATGCTACGTTCGGTTTGGTTATGTTAGGTCAGGTTGGGTGTGGATATCTTTGCCTTTCATGCTATTCACTGCAATGCGCCGGATTTCTACGAACTACTGCGCCCTAGATCATGCGGCTTTTCGCTGTGGAGGCCAGCAATAGCTATCTCGACAGGTTGGGTTGGGTTATGCTACGTTTGCTTATGTCACGTTTGGACAGGTTGGGGTAGTGAATATTAGCCTTTGGAGCCATGCACTGCTATTCGGTGGATCCTTGCCGTCCACTGAGCTCTAGTATGTTCTGCTTCGCTGTGGGGAGTCCAGCAATATTGGTCTCGTCACGATATGCTCAGGTATACTACATACGGTTAGGTTATGTTGTGCCAGGTTGGGTTAGGATACCCTCGACTCATGCGCTATACGCTGCTATTCGGTGGACTTCAGCGTTCTGCATTGTTCTACTGTACTCTGCTCAGCTCTGGGGATCCGAGAAATAGCGGTCGCTGCACATCTTGTTGGGATAAGCTACGTTTGGTCAGGCTAGGCTAGGTTAAGTTTGGTTAGGGTAGCTTCGACTCTCCTGCCATACAATATTCTACGGTGGATTCCTGTAATCTGCAGTGCTCTAGTATATTCTGCTTAGCTCACGGGATGCCGGAAGCAGTGGTCGCGGCAAGTCATGTTGTATTATGCTACGTATGGTTAGGTTAGGTTAGGTCAGGTTAGGTTAGGATACCTCTGGCTCTTGTGCTGTGCACTGCTATCTGCTGGATTTGTGCTCTCGACATTGAACTGCTATACTCCGCTCGACTCTGTGTTGGCGAGCAATAGTGGCCGTGGCACTTAGATTGTGTTATGTTACGATCGGTTAGGTTAAGTTAGGGCATTTCAAGTTAGTATATCATCGACTTTTGTGTTATTCACTGCATTGCGGTGGATTTCTGCGCCCTACTGTGCTCTAGAACGCCGTGCTTGGCTCTGTGGATGCCAGCAATAGTGGTCGCGGGCGTTGCGTTGGGTTAGGTTATGTTCGGCTGTGTTACGGTTGGTTGTGTTGGTATAGGACTGCTTCGACTTTTGTGCCGTACACAGCAATACGACGGATTTCTGAGCCCTAGTGTGCTCTAGTGTATCCTCCTAGGCTCTGGGGATGCTTGCAATTGTGGTCTCGTATCGACAGGTTTATTAATGTTACCTATATTTGTGATACGTTTGGCTGGGTAAGGATACGGTAGACATGACTCTTGTGCTGTACACTGCTACTCGGTAGATTTCTACTTTCCACTGTGCTCTAGTAAATTCTGCTTGCCTCTGCCAAAGGCAGCAGTAGGGGTCTCGGCTCGTTAGCTTGATTTATGCTACGTTTGGTTATGTTATGTTGGCTCGGGTCTGGTATGGGTAGCTTTGGCTTACGTGGTGTACACTGTCCTTCCGTGTTTTTCTGCGTTCCACTATGCTATATTATATTCTGCTTGGCTCCGAGGAGGCCAGCAGTAGTGATCGCGGCACGATAGGTTGAGTTAGATTACGTTGGGTTGTGTTAGGTTTGGCTGGGTTAGGATGTGGTAGCCTTGACTTTTCTGCTGTACACGGCTATTCGGACGGTTTCAGCCATCTACGGTGCTCTGCTATACTCTGCTTAGCTATCGTGAGGCCGGCAATATCTGACGTGGCACGTTGGTTTGGATTATGTTGCGTCTGCTTATGTTACGTTTTGTTAGGTTAGGACAGGATGGCATTGACTTCTGTGCTATGCGCTGCTATTCGGTGGATTTCTGCGCTCTAATGTGCTCTAATATGCTCTGCTTGGCGCTGGGGAGGCCAGCAAATGTGGTCTCGGCACATTAGTTTGAGTTAGGCTACATTTGGTTAAATGTTAGTTTGCGTTAGGTGTGGATAGCTTTGACTTTCGTGTTATACATTGTTATTCGGAGGAATTCTACGCTCTACTGTGCTCTACTAAAGTGTGCTCGAATCTGGGGAGACCAGCAATGGTGGTCCCGGCACGTTATTTCATGTTATGTTGCGCTTGGTTATGAAACGATTTGCTAGGTTAGAAAATGACGGTTCTAATTTTTCTGCTATACATTACTTTTTGGTGGATTTCTGCGCTCTTCATAGCTCTACTATACCCGGCTCGTCTCCAGGGAGACCATCAATGGCGGTCGTGGCACGTAGGGTGAGCTACGTTACGTTCGGTCACGTTAGATTCGGTTACGTTTTGTTACGATGGCTTTGACTTTTGTGTTTTACACTGCTACCGGTGGATTTCTGCGCTCTACTGGTGTCTAGTGTGTACTGCTTGCCACTGGGGAGGACAACAATTGTGCTGGCGGCACGTTAAGTTATGTTTCGTTACGTTCGGTAGTTATACAATCGGGTGGGTTAGGAATTGGCACCTGCGTCTTTTGTGCTGCATACTGCTTTTCTGTGAATTTCTCCTGTCTACTGTGCTCTAGTACGCTCTCCTTTGCTCCGGGGAGGCGAGAAATAGTGGCCGCGGCATGTTAGGTTGAGTTAGGTTACGTTTGGTTAGTTTATGTTGGCATGGGTAAGGTTCGGATAGCTTTGATCTTTCTGCTATACACTGCAATTCCATGGATTTCTGCCCCCTCCAATCCTCTATTATGTACCGCCTGGCCGTGGGGAGGACAGCGATGGTGTTTGCTGCACGTTAGGTTGAGGCTGGCGACGTTTGGCTGTGTTAGGTTATGCTGGGATAAGCTGGGACAGTTTTGACTTTTGTCTATGCGCTGCTACTCGTTGTATTTCTGCTCTCTGCTGCGCTCCAATATGTTCGTCTTGTCTCCGGGGAGGCCAGCAAAAATGTTCGTTGCACGTTTGGTTTAGATAGGTTGCGTTTGGCTTGGCTTGGTTGAGATGCATTTAGTTCGGATAACATTGACTTTCCCACTATACACTGCTACTAGATCGATGTCTGCGCTCTGCATTGCTCTACTAGCATCTGCTTGTATGTGTGCACGCCAGAAAAAGCGGACATGCACATTTGGTTGTGTTAGGTTACGTTCGGTTATCACAAGTTATTCAAAGTTTGGAACGAGTGGCTTTGACGTGTGTGCTATACACTGCAATACGGCGGATTAAGGCGCTCTACTCTGCTCTAGTATATTCTGCTTGGCTATGGGGATGCCAACGGTAAAGGTCTCGGCACGTTTGGCTGAGATATGCTGCGTTTGGTTATGTTGCGCTTGGTCCGGTTAGGATAGGATAGCTTAGACTTTTGTGCTATACACGGCTATTCGTTGGACTTCTGCGCTCTGCTGTGCTCTTGTATATTCTGCTTTACTCTAGAGTGGCCATCGATAGTTGCCTCGGCACGTCAGGTTAAGTTGTGTAATGTTTGCTAATATCAAGCTTGGAAGGGTTATCATAGGATAGAGTTGTCTCTTTCGCTATTCACTAATGAGCGGTGGATTACTACGCTCTACATTGCTGTACTATACTCTGCTGGTCTGTAGGGCGGCCAGTAATTGTGGTCTTGGCACGTTAGCTATATTATGCTTAGTTCGGTTACGTTACAGTTGGTTAGGTTAGGAGGGTATAGCTTTGACTTTTGCGCTATACACTGTTGTTCGACGAAATTCTGCGCTCTACTTTCCCCTATTGTGTGCTGCCTGGCGACGGGGAGGCCTGCAACAGTGGACTCGGCTCGTTAGGTTCAGGTAGTCTACGTTTGGCTGGGATAGGGTAGGACTGGTTAGGTTAGGGTTGCATTGACTTCTGTGCTATACACTGCCATTCGGTGGCTTTCTGCGCTCTGCTATGCTGTAATATATTCTGCTTGGCGCTGGTGAGGCTAGCAGTAGTTGTCCCGAAATGCTAGGTTGAGCTACGCTACGTACGGTTATGTTACGTTTAGTGAGGTTAGGATAGGGTAGTTTAGACATTTGTGCTATACGCTGCTATCCGCGGATGTTTGCGCACTACTGTTTTCCAGTGTTTTCTGCTTGGCTCTGGCGAGGCCAGCAATAGAGCTCTCGGCACGTAAGTCTGAGTTTGCTTACGTTCGGTTAGGCTAGGTTTTGCTAAGTTTGGTTAGGATTGCTTTGACTTTCGTGCCATTCCCTGATATTCGCAGGATTTCTGCGATCTACTCTGCCCTACTACATTCCGCTTGTCCCTGCGCAGGCCAGCAATATTGGTCGCTGCACGTTATGTTGAGTTATGCTATGTTCGGTTTGGTTAGGTTATGTCGGGTTAGGATAGGACATGTACGGCCTTAGTGCTCTTCTCTGGTATACCGTAGATTTCTGCGCTCAATTCTGCTCCAGTGTGCTTTGCCGGGCACTGGGCAGAACAGCAATGTTGGCCTCGAGTAGTTATGTTTAGATACACAAAGTTTGGATAGTTAAGGTGTGGACGGGTTGTGCCAGGAAATGTACGTCCTTTGTGCTATACACTGCAGTGCGTTGGATTTCTGCGCACTGCTGCCCTCTAGCATTTTCTGCTGTGCTCTTGGGTGGCAAGCAACAATGGTACCGGCGCGTTAGATTTGGTTATGCTAAGCTTGCATATGACATGTAAGGTTATGTCAGGACAGAATAGCTTAGAATTTAGTGCCACTCAATGCTATTCGGTGGACTTCTGCGCCCTACTCCGCTCTAATATGCTATGCTTGGCTCCGGGGTGTCCAGGAACAGTCATCTCCGCACGTTAGCTTGAACTATGTTACGTTTCGTTGGGGTACGTGAGGAAGGCTTGGTCAGTATTTCTTTGACTTTGCGCCACACACTGATATTCGGCTTGTTCCTGCGCTCTACATTGCTCTACTATACACTGCTCGGCTCTGGGGAGGCGAGAAATTGTGGTAGGGGCACGATATTTTGCGTTAGGTTATGTTTGGTCAGGCTAGTTTGTGCTAGGTTTGGTTAGTATAGCTTTGACTTACGTGCTGTACACTTCCTTTCGTCGGATTTCTGTGGTTTACTGTGCTCAACTATATTCTGTTGGGCTATGGGGTGGCCAGGAGCAGTGGTCGCGGCACGTTATGTTGGGTTATGTCACGTTTGGTTGAGTTTGGTTAGGTAATGCTATGCTAGGGTATTTTATGCACGGTACGGCTTGTATGCTATTCACTGCAATGCGGTGGGTTTCTACGCTCCTCTGTGCTCTACCACATCCTGCTTGTCTCTGTGGATACCAGCAGTAACCGCCTCGTCGTGGTAAATTTATTTATGGTCCGTTTGGGTGAGTTACGTTTGGCTAGGTTAGGAAAGGCTACGATGACTTTTGCGCTACGCACTGCTGTTCGATGTGTGTCTGCGCTCTAATGTGCTCTAATATGCTCTGGTTGGCTATACAAAGGCCAACAATGGCGCTTGCCGCACGTTATGCTGAGCTATGCTACATTCTGTTATGTTAGGTTATGCCAAGTTTGGTGTGGATATCTTCGGCTTTTGTGCTATTCGCCACAGTGCGGTGTATTTCTGCGCTCTACCGCGCTCTAGTACGTTCTGCTTGTCTCTGTGGAGTCCAGCAGCAGTGGCCTCCTCATATTAGGTTGAGATAGTTTCCGTTTGCATATGTCATGTTTGGCTTGGATAGGAGAGGTTACCTTGACTTTTGTGCTATACGCTGCTATCCCCCGGACTTCTGCGCTCTACTTTGCATTAATTTGTTCTGGGTGTCTCTACGAAGGACAACAATAGCGGCCGCCGCTCGTTATGTCGAGCTATGCTACGTTTGGTTACGTCACGTTATGTTAGGTTTGGTATGGCATCCTCGACTTTTTTGCTACACGCTGCTATTATGCGGACTTCTGCGCTCAACATGGCTATACTATACTACCCTCGACTCATGGGAGGCGAGAAATAGTGGTCGCGGCACTTTACCTTGAGATGCGTTACTTTTGGCTATGTTAGGTTACGTTATGTTTGGTCAGGAAAGTTTTGACTTTCGCGTTATACCCTGCTATTCGGTGGACTTCCATGATCTACTGTGCTCTACTACAATCAGCCTGGCTTCTGGGGGGGGGGGGCAGTGGCAGCAGCCGCGGCACATTATGTTGAGTTGTGCTCCGTTTGGTTGGGTTAGGTTAGGACAGGTTAGGTGAGGATATCTTCGCCTTTTGTGTTATTCACTGCAATGCGGTGTATTTCTGCGCACAACTGGTCCCTAGTACATTCGGCCTGTCCCTATGGAGACCAGCAATATAGGCCTCGTTCTGCTAGGTTGTGTTTGGTTACATTTGGTTACGATACGTTTGGATATATTAGGATTGGCTACCCTGGCCTTCGTTCTATACACTGCCATTCGGCGTATTTCTGCTCTCTACTGTGCTCTAGTACATTCCGCTTGGCTCTGGTGAGGCCAGGAGCAGCGTTCGAGGCACATCATGTTGAGTTTTGCTACGTTCGTTTACGTTTGTTAAGGTCAGGCTAGGTAAGAATGTCTACGGCCGCTGTGCGGTTCACTGCAACGCGGTGGATTTATGCGCTCTGCATTGCTCTGCCGTGCTCAGCTGGACTCTGGGATGGCGAGCAATGGTGGTCGTGTCAAGGTTGGTTTAGTCATGTTAAGTTTGGTTAGGTCAGGTTATGCTGTATTTGGTAAGTGTAGCTTGGGCTTTCGTGCAATACACTGTTATTCCGAGGTCTTCTGTGATCTACTGTGCTCTGCAACATTCTGCTTGTCTCTGGGGAGGCCAGCATTAGTGTTCTCTGCACGTTAGGTTGAGTTTAGGTACGTTGGCTTGTGTTACGTTTGGCTAGGTTAGGATAGAATAGCTTAGGCTTTCGTGCTATACACTGTTATTCTGCGGACTTTTGTGCTCTACTGTTCTCTAATTTGTTCTGCTTGGCTCTGTGGCGGCCAGTAAGAGTACTACCGGAACGCCAGTTATGGTTAGATTACGTTCCGTTTGGTTTGGCTAGGAACACTTGTTCAGGATTTCTTTGCCTTTTGTGCTTTAAACTGCTTTTCGGTGGATTTCTGTGCTCTGCATTGCTCTACTATACTTCGCTCTGCTCTGGGGAGACGAGATACAGTGGTCGCGGCGCGTCAGTCTTAGTTAGGTTACGTTTTATTAGATCAGGTTAGGTTATGTTTGGTTATTGTAGATTTGACCATCGTACTATACACTCTTATTTGGTGTATTTCTATGATCTGTGCCCTGCTACGTTCTGCTTCGCTCACGGGAGGCCAGGAGCGGTGGTCCCTGCATGGTATTTTGAGATATGTTACGTTCAGTTACGTTAGGTTGGGCCATGTTATGCTGCGGTATCTCCGGCTTTTGTGATACGCACTGCAGTGCGGTGGATTTCTGAGCTATACTGTGCTCCGGTACAACCTTCTTGTCTCTGTGGAGGCGAGCAATCGTGGTCACGTCAACTCATGTTGAGCTATGTTACGTATGGGCATGTCACGTTTGGCTATGTTAGGAGAGGCCACTTTGGCTTTTGAGCTATTCATTGCTATTCGGTCGATTTCTGCGTCCTAATGTGCTCTAGTACGCTCCCCTTGGCTCCGGGGAGGCTAGAAATATTGGTCTCGTCACGTTATGTTGGGCTACACTACATTTGTATATGTTACGCTAGGTCAAGTTAGGTCAGGATATGTTTGCCCTATGTGCGATACACTGCAATGCCGTGGACTTCTGCACTCTGCCGTGCTCTAGTATATACTGTTTGGTTCGGGGGGTGGGGGGGCATCGTCTTTTGCCTTGGCACGTTAGGTTGTGCTATGCAACGTCCGGTTATCTTGCGTATGGTGAGGATAGGATGGGATAATTCAGACTTTTCCCTATACACAGCTAACCGCGGATTTCTGAGCTCTACTGTGCTCTAGAGTATTCTGCTTGGCTCTGGTGATACCGGCAGTTGTGGTCTCGGCGCGTTAGTTTGAGTTGCGGTACGTTTGCTTATGCCACGTTTGGTTATGTTAGGACAGAGTAGCTTAGACTTTCGTGCCATGTTCCGCTGTTTGGTGGATTTCTGCGCTCTACTGTACTATGGTATGCTCTGCTGGGCTCTGCGGCGGCCAGTAATAGTACTCCCGGCACATCAGCTTGTGTTATGTTACGTTTCGTTGGGTTAGGTTGCGAGGGCTTGGTAAGGAATTCTTTGACCTTTGTGCTATGCACTGCTATTCGGATGCTGTCCGCGCTCTACATTGCTCTACTATAATCTGCTCGAGCCTGGGGAGGCGAGCAATGGAGATCGCGGCACGTTATGCAGAGATAGGTATGTTTGGTTGGGTTAGGGTAGCTTAGGTTTGGTTGGTATGATCTTGACTTTCGTGCTGTACAATGGTTTTCGGTCGATTTCTGTTATCTACAGTGCTCTACTATATTCTGCTTGACTACGAGGATGCCAGCAGCAGAGGTCGCGGCACGATATATTGAGCAATGCTACGTTTCGACAGGTTTGGTTAGGTCAGGCTATGCTTGGGTGTCTACGGCTTTTTCTGCTATTCACTGCAATGTAGTGGATTTCTGCGCACTACTGTGCCCTGATATACTCTGCTCTTCTCTGTGGTTGCGAGCAATAGTGGCCGTGGCACGTTAGGTTCGAGATATTTTACTTTCGGTTAGGTTAGGTTAGATTAGGTTTGGTTGAGTTTGGTTAAGGTGGTTTCAACCTTCGTGCCACTCTCTGTTATTCGGTGGATTTCTGCTATCGACTGTGCTCCACTACATCCTGCTTGGCTCTGGGGAGGCCAGGTGATGTGGTCGCGGCAAGTTGCTTCGGGCTATACTACGCTTGGTTGTGTCAGGTTAGGTCAGGTTAGGTTAGGATGTATTCGACCTTTGTGCTACTCACTGCAATGCGGTGTATTTCTGCGTACTACTGTGCTCTAGTACATACTGCGTGTCGCTGCGGATGCCAGAGATAGTGGCAGCGGGACGTTACGTTGAGTTAGGCTACGTTCGGTTATGCAACGTGTGGAAAGGTTAGGACAAGTTAGTCTTGTCTTCTGTGCTATACACTGCTATTTGGCTTATTCCTACGCCCGTTTCCTACGTTAGGCTGGTTTACGCTACGTTTGGTTATGTTACATATTGTTTGGTTAGGAGCGGGTAGCATTAACTTTTGTGCTATATACTGTAATTCGGTGAACTACTGCGCTGCAGTGTGCTCTAATGTGCTATGCTTGGCTCTGGGGTGGCCAGCTATAGTGGTCTCTGCATGGTTGATTGAGTTATGATGCGTTCGATCAGTATATGTTTGCTCCTATCATGTTTGTATAGCTTTGGCATTCTCGGTATAGACTGTTATTCGGTGGATTTCGGCGCTCTACTGTGCTCTTCTATACCCTGCTCGAATCTGGGGAGGCAAGCGGCGGTGGTCGCTGCACGTTAGGTTGAGTTATGTTACGTTTGGTTATGTAACGACTGGTTAGGTTTGGAGAGGGTAGCCTTGACTTCTGTGCTGTACACTGGGATGCAGTAGACTTCTACGATCTACTGCGTTCTAGTATGTTCTGCTTGGCTCTGGGGAAGCTGGCAATAGTGGTCCCGGCACATTAGCATGATATAGGATACGTTTGGTTATGTTAGGTTAGCTTCGGTTATGCTCGGATAGCTGCGACTTTCCTGCTATATACTGCGATTCTATGGCTTTCTGCGCTCTACTCTCCTCTAATATGCCCTTCTTGACACCTTGGAGACCAGCAAGGCTGTTCGCGGCATGTTAGGATTAGTTAGATCACGTTTGGCTGGGGTAGGAAAAGTTGGGTTATGTTCGGATATCCTTGACTTTGTGCTCAGCGCAAGTATTTCAATCACTTCTGTGCTCTCGTGTGCTCTACCATGTTCCGATTGTCTCTGTTGTCGCCAGCAGTAGTTGTCGCGGCGAGTCAGGTCGACTTATGTTGCGCTTGGTTGGGGTAGGTTAGTCTAGGTTTGGTCATTGTATCTTTGACTTTTGTGCTACTCACTGCAATGCAGCCGACTACTACGCTCCACTGTCCACTAGTATATTCTGATTGGCACTGGGGAGACAAGCAAGAGTGTTCCCGGTATGATAGGTTCAGCTACAATACGTTTGATTGGGATAGGTTTGGTTAGCTTTGTTTGGGTTGGTTTGGCTTTTGTGCTGTACGCTGATATTCGGCCGATTTCAGCTCCCCACATTCCTCTGCTATACTCTGCTTGACTCTCGAGAGGCCAGCAATAGTGGTCGTGGCACCCGAGATTGTGCTACGTTACGTTTGGTTATGTTACGTTTGGCCAGGTGATGACATGGTAGCTATGACTTTTGTGCTATACGCTGGCATTCGATGGATCTCTTCACTCTACTCCGTTTTACTCTACTACGTTTTGTTAGGTTATGTTAGTTAGGGTTAGGTATGGATAGTTTCGACTTTCGTGTCATACAATGCTCTTCGTTGGAATGCTGCGCTCTTCTGCGCTCTACTCTACTCTGCTCCTACCTGGGGAGACCAGCAATGGTGTTGGCGGCACATAGTTTTGAGAAATTTTTCGTCCGTTTATGTTCGATTCATTAGGTTCGGAAAGGATGGTATTAATTTCTGCACTCTGCATTGCTATTCGCTGAAATTCTGCGCTCTACTCTGCCCTAGGATATCCTGTTTGGCTCTGGCGAGGCGGGCTTTAGTGGCCTCGTCACGTTAGGTTGGGCTACGTTACGTTCGGCTTGCCTAGGTTTGTTCAGGTTTGGTTAGGATAGCTTTGAATTTTGTGTTATACACTGTTATTCGGTCGATACCTGTGCCCTGCATTGCTCTGCGAGCCCTTGGTTATCTCCGGGGAGGACAGAAATAATGGTCGTGTCACGTTTGATTGAGTGAGTTTGCGTTCGGTCAGGCTTGGGTAGGCTAAGTTAGGACAGGATGGCTTCGGAATTTGTGCCATACACTGCTATCTGGACGCTTTCTGCGATCCACTGTCCTCTAGTATATTCTACTTGGCTCTGTGGAGGCCAGCAACTGCGGTTCCGGCATGTTAGGCTTCGTAATGTTCCGTTTGGCTTGGTTACGTTTGGCAAGGTTAGGTACGGATGTGTTTGACTTTTGTGCTACACACCGCTATTCGTTGGATTTCTGCGCTCTACTGTTCTGTAAAATGTTCTGCTTGGCTCCGCGAAGGCCAGTAACTGTGGTCTTGGGACGTTAGGTTGTGTTAGGCTACGTTTGGTTAGGTTACATTTGCTTGGGCTATGTTTGAATAGTTACTGCTTTCGAGGTATACACTTTATACGGTGGATTTCTGCGTTCAACCGTGCTCAACTATACTCTGCTCGACTCTGGGAAGGACGGCAATACTGGTGGGCGCACATCAGTTTCAGTCATTCTACGTTCGATTAGGTTGTGTTAGGTTAGGTTATGTCACGATGTTTCTGACTTTTGTGCTATACACTGCAATTTTGTGGCTTTCTGCGCTCCAGTGAGCTCTAGCATATTCTGATTGTCTCTGGGTAGGCCAGCAATGGTGTCCGCGGCACGTTGTGTTAGGTTTGGATACGTTTGGTTATATTACGTTTGGATACGTTACGATAGGTTGAAGCTGACTTTTGTGCTATGCACTGCTCTTCGGACGATTTCTACGCTCTACATTGTTATTCTATACCCTGCTCGTCTCTCGGGAAGACAGTAACAGTGGTCTCTGCACGTTGGGTCAGGCTGCTTTCGATTGGGTTACGTTCGTCTGGGTTACGTTTGAATAGATTCGACTTTCGTGGTACACACAGTTATTCGGCGGATTTCTGCCTTGTCCTTCGAACAATAGTGGTCTTGTCAAGATAGGTTGAGTTAGGCTTCGCTTGGTTAGGTTATGTTGGTCTGGGCTAGGTGTGTATAGCTACGACGCTTCTGCTATACACAGCGGATCTATGGATTTCTGCGATCTACACCCTCTAATATATACTGCTTTTCTCTGCGGAGGCCAGCAATAGCGGTCGCGGCACGTTAGGGTGACTTATGTTCCGTTCGTGTATATCAAAATGGGTTATGTTAGGAAAGGATTACTTTGACTTTTGTGCCTTGCACCGCAATGCTGTGGATTTCTGCGCACTACTGTGTCCTAGTATATTCTGATGGGCTCTGGGGATGTCAGCAATGGTGGTCTTGGCACGTCAGGTTAAGTTAGCTTCCGTATGGTTATGTTATGTTTCGTTACGTTAAGATAGGGTAGCTTTGACTTTTGTTGTATAAACTGCTTTTCTGTGGGTCTCTGCGCTCTGCTGCTATATTGTATGCTCTGCTTTGCTCTGGGGAGGGCAGAGGTAGAGGCCGCGGCTCATTAGATTGAATTATGCACGTCCGTTTTGCTATGTTCGTTTGGATCTAATTTGGATAGCCTTGGCTCTTCTGACAAACCCCGCGGCCTATGAATTTCGGCGCTCTACTCTGCTTTAATATGTTCTGCTTGGCCCAGTGGAGGCAAGCAGGACTGGTCTCCTCATAATAAATTGAGTTACATTACGTTAGGTTGCGATTGGTTAGGTAGGGTTTGTGTGGGTTAGGTTAGGATACCTTTAACTTTCGTGCCACACGCTGCGACTCCATGGACCGGTGTGCTCCACTATGTACTATCATATTCTGCTTGTCTCTGGGGAAGAGAGCAATAGTTTACTACGTTTGGCTAGGTTAGTTCAACTTCTTGATAGTTTAGTATATCTTTGACTTTTTTGTTATACATTGCTATTTGGTGGCTTTCTGCGCTCTACTGTGCTCTCATATGCTCTGCATGGCTCTGGAGATGTAAGCAATAGAGTTGTTTGCACGATAGTTTGAGTTATAATACTCTCGGCTATGTTTGGTTTTGTTGGGTCTGGTCTGGATAGCATTGACTTTTGTGCTCAACACTGCTATTCTATGGACTTCTGCGCCCTACTCTCCTCTAATATGTTGTGCTTGGCGATGGCGAGGCCAGCAATAGTAGTCTAGGCACATAAGGTTGGATTATGTAGGACATGGTTATATTACGTTTGGCTAGGTTAAGGTAGGATAACATGGACTTTTACGCCCCACATTGCTTTTCGTAGGATTCCTGCTCTCCACATTGCTCTGCTGCAGTCTGCTATGGGCTGGCAACTAATAGTGGCCGTGACAGAATATGTTGAGTTTTGTTGCGTTTGGTTAGGCTGGGTTGGTTTATGTTTGGCTATGATGGCCTTGACCTTTGTGCTGTGCACTAGCGTTCGTTGGATTCCTGCCCACCACTATGGTCATGAATGCTCTGCCTTGCTCTGTGGAGGCCAAAAATGGTGGCCGCGGCGCGATAGGTTGAGTTAGGTTACGTTCGGCTTGCTTAGGTTTGTCTGGGTTAACTAAGGACACCTCTGACTTCTGTGCTACACCCTGGATTGCGGTGGACCTCTGCGCTCTACTATGCTCTAGTACGTTCTACTTGGTTTTGTGGAAGCCAGTAATTGTGGTCTCGACACTTTAGGTTGAGATACGTTACGTTTTTTATGTTAGATTTGGTTAGGTTAGGATTGCGTACATCCGACTTTTCGGCTATACACTGCTATTCGGTGGACATATTCGCTCTACCGTGTGTCGTATGCTCTGTTCGACTCTGTGGAGGCAAGTAATAGTGGTCCGGGCACGTTAGCTTGGTTTAGGCTACGTCTGGTTATGTTACGTTTGGTCAGGGCAGGAGGGGATAGCATTGTCGTTTGTGCTATATACAGATATTAGGAGGACATCTGCGTTATACAGGGATCTAATACGCTCTGCTTGGCTCTTCGGAGGCCAGCAACACTGATCGCGGTGCGTTAGGTGTAGTTAGATTACGTTCGGTTGGGTTTGGTTTCTCTGGGTTAGGTTAGGATGGCTTTGACTTTTGTCCTCTACGCTGCTGTCATATGGACTTCTGGGTCCTACTGAGCCCTATCATACCATGATTGTCTCTGTGGACGCCAGGAGTCGTGCTCTCGGCGCGATAGGTTGAGCTTGGTTACGTTTGATTGGGCCAGGTTGGGGTAGGTTTGGTTATAATGGCTTTGACTTTTGTGCTATACACTGCTTTTCGCTGGGTTTCTGCCTTCTACCTCGTTCTAGTGTGTTCTGCTTGGCACAACAGGGGCCAGAAATAGTGGTCTCTGCTCGCTGAGTTTAGTTATTCCACGTTTGGCTATGTTAGGTTTCTCGGGTTAGGTTAAGATATACTGGACTTTTGTGCCATAAGCTGCTATACGGTGGCTATCTGCGCTCTACTGTGCTCTAGCATACTACGCTTGGCTCTGGGATTTCCAGCAATAGTGGTCTCGGCACGTTAGGTTATGCTGTGTTGCGCTAGGTTATATTACTTTTGGGCAGGTTAGGACAGGATAGCTCTGACTTTTATGCTCTACGCTGCCGTTCGTCGTACTTCTCCGCTCTACATTTCTCTACTTTGCTCTGCTCTTTTCTAGTGATGCCAGTAATAGTGGTCCCGGCACGTTAGCTTGATTTAGGCAACGTTCGGTTTTGTTACGTTTGGTTAGGGTGGAAGAGGGTAGCATTGACTTCTGCGCTATGCACTGCCATTCGGCGGAATTCTGCAATCTACTGTGCTCTAATATATTCAGCTTGGCTCTGGGAAAGAAAGCAATAGTGGCTTTTGCACTATACGCTATGTTAGGTTACGTTCGGTTAGGTTAGGTCAGGATAGGTATGAGTATCTTTGACTTTTGAGCACTACATAGCAATGCGTCGGATTTCTGCGATCTACTGTGCTGCGGTATATTCTGATTGCATCTGCGGAGGTAAGCAATAGTGGTCCCGCCAGGTGAGGTTGAGTTATGTTGCGTATGGTTATTTTACGTTTGATTAGGTTAGGCTAGGGTTACTTTGACTTTTGCGCTGTAAGCTGCTATTCGGCGGATTTCTGCACACTACTGTGGTCTAATATGTTCTGCTTTGCCCTGTCGAGGCCAGACATAGTGACTGCGGCGCGTTACGTTTTATTAGATTACGTACGGTTAGGTTCGGCTTTTGGGTTAGTTTATGATACCTTCGAGTGCTGCCCTGTACACAGCAATGAGGTGGGCTTCTGCGCTCTACTGTGCTGCAGTACGTTCTGCTTGGCACTGGGGATTCCAGTAATAGAGGTCTCGGCACATTATGTAGAGATAGGATACGATTGGCTATGTTATGTGAGCTTTGGTTGGGTTTGGATAGTTTCGACTTTTCTGCTACACTCTGCTATCCTATGGATTTCTGAGCTCTGCTCTCATCTAATGTGCTCGGCTTGACTCAGTGGATTTCAGCAGCACTGGTCGTGGCACGTTAGGTTGAGTTAGATTACGTTTGGTTTGATTAGGTTGGCATGTGCTACGTTAGGTTTGCCTTGACCTTTGTGCTATACACTGCTATTCGGTGGATTCCTGCGCTCTACTGTGATCTAATGTGCTGTGCTTGGCTCAGAGGATGCCAGCAATAGCGTCCTCGGCACGTTAGGTTGAGTTAGTATACGTTTGGTTATGTTATGTCAGTATTCGTTATGTCCGCATAGCCATGACTCTCGTGGTATACACTGCTCTTCGGTGGATTTCTGCTCTCTACTGCGTTCTGGTGCGTCCTTCTTGGCACTCGGTAGGCCAGCAGCAGTGGTCTCGTCCCATTAGGTTTAGTCAGCATACGTTTTGTTGGGTTAGGCTAAGCCAGGTACGGTTAGGTTATCTGACGTTTGAACTATCCGCTGCTCTTTGAAGGCTTCCTTCGTTCTACTGTGTTCTAGTATAATCTCCTTGGCTCTGTGGAATCCAGCAATAGTGGTCACAGCATGTTAGGTTAAGTTGGATTGCGTATGGTTGTATTACGTTCGGAGTGGCGAGGATAGGATAGCTGTGACTTTTGTGCTATACACTCCTGTTCGGCGCATTCCTACGCTCTATACTACTCTACTATATTCTGCTCGCCACTGCGGAGTCCAGTATTAGTGCTATAATATGCTCTGCTTGGCGCTGGGGACGCCAGCGGTAGTGTTCTCGGCACGTTAGCTTCAGTTAGGTTACGTTTGGTTAAGGTACGCCTGTTTGCTTTGGGCTCGGATAGCTCTGACTTTCTTGGTACGGACTGTTATTCGGAGAATTCCCGCGCTCTACTCTGCTCGAGTGTACTCTGCACGACTCTGAGGAGGCCAGTATTAGTGGTCGCTGCATGTTGGGTTGAGTTATCTTACGTTTGGTCCCGTCCCGATTGGCTTGGTTTGGAGGGGCTAGCTACGACCCTTGCGCTATACACCGCTGTTCGCCTTACTTCTGCACTCATCTGCACCCTAATGTGCTCAGATTGGCTCTGGGAGGGTCAGCAACAGTGGTATCGGCAAGCTACGTTGGGTTAGGTTACGATAGGTTCGATTTGGCAAGGAGAGGTTAGGTTAGGATATCTTTGACTTTTGTGCCATACACTGCAATGCGGGGGACTATTGCGCTCTATTTTGCTCTAGTATATTCTGCTAGACTCTAGGGAGGCCAGCAATGGTGGTCTCGGCACACTAGGTTGAGTTAAATCTCGGTTGGCTTGGCTAGGTTGGGACATGTTTTGTCAGCATAGCTCTGTCTTTTGCCCCATACACTGCTATTCGGTCTATATCTGCGCTCTGCAATGCTGTGCTAGCATCTGCTTGTCTCTGTGGAGGCCAGCAATTGCGATAGTGGCACGTTTGCCTTAGCTAGGACACGTTTGGTTAGGATGCCATTCACTTTTGTGCTATACACTGCTATTCAGAATATTTCAGCTTTCTATATTGCACTGCTATACTCTGCCTATCACTCGTGCGGCCAGCAGTATCGGTCGTGGCACGTCAGTTTGGGTTGCGTTACGTCCGCTTATGTCACTCTTGGCTAGGTTAAGATAGGGTGGCTTGCACTTTTGTGCAACACACTGCTGTTCAGTGGATTTCTGCGCCCTACTGTGATCTAATGTTCCCAGCTTTGATCTGGGAATGCATGAAATATTGGCCGCAGTGTGTTATGTTGTGTTGGGTTACGCTTGGTTAGATTAGGTTTGTATGTGTTAGGTTTGGGTATCATTTACTTTCGTGCAATGCACAGCCACTCTATGGACCTCTGCCCTCTACTCCCCCCTAATACGCCCTGGTGGCGGCGGGGAGGCCACCAATAGTGGGCTAGGGACGCTAGGTTGGATTGGTTACGCTTGATTACGCTAGGATAGACAGATTAGGTTAGGATACTTCCTTCTTTCTTGCTCTACACCACTGCTTGGGCAATATCTGCCTTCTAAATTCATCTGCCGTACTCTGCTTAACTCTCGCAAGGCCAGCAATGGATTTCGTGGGACGTCCGGTTGGGTTACGTCATGTCTGCTTATGTTACGTTTAGTTAGGTTAGGATAGGGGAGACTTGACTTTTGCGCTATAAACTGCTGTTCGGTAGATTTCTGCGCTCTACTGTGCTCAAATATGCTCTGCTTGGCGCTGGCGCGGCCGGCAATAGTGTTCTCGGCACGTTAGGTTGCGTTATGTCACGTTTGGTTAGGTTACGTTGGTTAGTTTGGGATAGGATAACTTTGACGTTTGTGCTCTACACTGCTATTTGGTGACATTCTGCGATTTCCTGTGCTCTACTGTACTCTGCACGACCCTGGGTAGGCCAGCATTTGTGGTCATGGCACGATAGGTTGCTTTAGGGTACGTATGGTGGTGTCACGGTTGGTTAGGTTAGGATAGTGTAGCTTCGACTTTTGCTATATACCCTGCTATTCGGAGAATGTCTGCGTTCTACATTGCTGTACAGTTCTCTGGTCGACTCCGGGGAGTCCTGTAATAGTGTTCTTGGCAGGTTTGGTTGAGTTAGGCAACGTTCGGTTAGGTTGTGCTTGTTTTGGGTTCGTTTCTGTATGCTTCTTCTTTCGTGGTACGGACTGTTGCCCGGTGGTCTTCTGCGCTCTATTGAGCTCCAGTATGTTCTGCTTGGCTCCGTGGAGGCCAGCAAAAGTGTTCACGACATGTTAGGTTGTGGTGGATAACATTCAGTCATGTTAGGATTGGCTAGGATAGGATAGGGTTGCTTTGACTTGCGTGCTGTACACGGCTATTTGGTGGACTTCGGCGCTCGGCATTGCCCTATTATGTGCTGCCTGTCTCGGGGGAGGTCAGCAATGCTATTCTCGGCACGTTACGTTTAGATATGTTACGCACGGATTGGCTGGGTTAGGAGAGGTTAGGTTAGGGTGCCTTTGACTCTTGTGCCGCCCACTGCAACGCGGTGGATTATTGCGCTCTACCGCGCTGTAGTATATTCTGCTTGGCTCTGGAGAAGCCAGCATAAGTGGTCGCGGCACGTTAGGTTTATTTATTCTACGCTTGGTTGTGATATGTTTGGCCTGGTAAGGTGAGGGTATCTCTGACTTTTGTGTTATACATTACTATTTGTTTGTTTTCTGCTCTCTACTCTGCTGTGCTATACTCTGTTAGTCTCTGGGGTGCCCAGCAATAGTGCTCTCGGCACGTTAGGTAGGGTTATGTTTCGTTTGGTTAGGTTAGGATTGGGTGACATTGGCGTTTGTCCTATACACTGCTATTCGGTGGTTTTCTTCGCTCTTCATTGCTTTATTATACTCTGCTTGACTCTGGGGAGACCATAAATTGCGGTCGTGGCACGATAGGTTGGGTTAGGTTACCTTTGGTTAAGTTAAATTAGGTTACGTTTAGTTATGATGGCTTCGACTTTTGTGCTACGTACTGCCGTTGGGTGAATTCCTGCGCTGTACTGTGATCTAGTATGTTATGCTTGGCTCTGTGGAGTCCACCAGTTGTGGTTTCGGCACGTAAGGATTAGTTAGTTCGCGTTCGGCTACGTAACATTCGGCTAGGTTAGGATATGATAGCTTTGACTTTTGTGCTATAAACTGCAATTCGGCTAATACCTGTGGGCTGCATTGCTCTAATAGCACCTGCTTGAATTTGGGTATGCCTCCAATAGCGTTCGTGGCACGTTTGTATGTGATATGTTACGCATGGTTTGGTTAGGATAGTTTGAGTTTGGTCAGAAAGGCTTTAACTTTCTCGCTACACACTACTTTTCGGTAGCTGTCTGCACTCTGCATTGCTGTACAAGTATCTGCTTGCCTCTGGGAAGCCCAGCAATGGTCGTCGTTGCACGTTTGGTTGAGACAGGTTACGCTTGGTTTGGCTGTGTTACGCTACGTTCGGTTATGATAAGTTTGGTTATGTTAGGATACGGTAACTTTGACGTTTGTACTATACACAGCTGTTCTGTGGATTTCTGCGCTCTACTGCGCTGTATTATGCACCGCTTGACGCTGGCCAGGCCAGCAACCGTGATCTCGGAACGTTATGTCTGGTTTGGCTGCGTTTGGTCATGTGACGCTTGGTTAAATTAGGATAGGTTTGAGTTTTGTGCTATAAACTGCTATTCGGTGGATTTCTGCACTGTAGCGTGCTCTAATATGCTCTGCTTGGCGCCGTGGATGCCAGCAGTAGAGGTCTCGGCACGTTGGGTTGAGTTAGGCATCATTTGTCTAGGTTAGGTTATGTCAGGTTATGTTGAGGTAGCTTTGGCAGTTGTGCCTAGCACTCCTTTGCGACGGATTTCTGCGCTCTCATGTGCATTAGCGTATTTTGCTATGTTGTGGGGATTTCAGCAATAGTGGTCTATGCACGTTAGGTTCAGTTAAGTTACGTATGTTTGTGTCATGTGTGGATAGGTTAGGATAGGATACCTTTGACTTTTGTGACGATTTCAGCGTCCTACATTGCTCTGCTCTACTCTGACTGGTTCATGTGAGGCCAGCACTAGTGGTCGTGGCACCACAGTTTGGGACACGTTACGTTTGGTTATGGTACGTTCGGTAGGGTTAGGAATGTATCGCATTGACTTTTGTGCTGTGCACCGATCTTCGTTGGATTTCTACGCTCTACTCTGACCTAATATGCTATGTTTGGTTCTGGAGATGCCGGAAATCGTGGTCTGGGCACTCTAGGTTTAGTTAGGCCACGTTTGGAAAGGTTATGACAGTTTGGGCTAGGTTCGGGTAGCTTTGATTTTCTTGTTATAAACTGCTATTCGGCGTAATACTGCGCTCTACTGTGCTCTACTATACTGTGGCCGAATCTTGGGATAAGATCAATGGAGCTCGTGGCGCGTTAATTTGAGTTATGTTACGTTTGGTCATATTACGATTGGCTATGTTAGGAGGACACAGCTTTGAGTTTTACGCTATACGCTGCTTTTCGGTGGATTTCTGCGTACTACAGCGCTCTAGCTTGTTCAGTACGGCACTGTGAAAGCCAGAAATAGTGGCCTCGGAATGTTATGTCGTGTTAGGGTACGTTCGGCTAGGTTAGGTTAGGACAAGTTTGGTTAGGGTAGATTTCACTTTTGTGCTCTGCACAGAAATTCAGTTAACTTCTGCGCTCTGCTGTGCTCTAGTATGTACTAGTTACCTCTGGGGGGCAGAAATAGTAGTCTCGGCACGTTAGGTTGAGCTAGACTGCGTTTGGTTAGGTTAGTGTAGAATAGCTGTGCCTTTTACGCTATAAGCTGCTCTTCGGTGGACTTCTGCGCCCTACATTGCGCTAATATGCTTCGCTTGGCTCTGCGGAGGCCTGCAGCAGTGGTCGCGGCACGATAGGCTTTGTTAGGCTACGTCTGGGATTGTTACGTTTGGATAGATTAGAACATGATATCTTCGACCCTTGTGCTGTACAACGCAATTCGGCTGATCTCTACGCTCTACATTGCTCCACTATATCCTGTTCGACTCTTGGGTCGCCAGTAATAGTTGTCTCGGCGCGTAAGGTTGCGTTAGGCTTGGTTTGGTTATGGTATGTTTGTTTGGGTTATGTCAGGGCAGCTTCGACTTTCGTGGTATGAACTGATGTTCGGTGGCTTTCTGCGGTTCACTCTGGTTTAGTATCTTCTGCTGGGCTCTGGGAGGCCAGCAATAGTTGTCTCGGTACGTTAAGTTGAGCTAGGTTACGGTTGGTGGTGTTGCGATTGGTAAGGTTAGGACACGATAGTATAGACTTTTATGCTATACACTGCCTCTCGTTGGATTTCAGCGATCTACATTGCTCAAATATCGTGCCACGAGCGCTACTGCTAGCCTCCCTGCAATCGGGCATAGTATAGTAGATCTGTGGGGAGTGCAGGAATGTATCGGAGAGCAGTGTACAGCACAATAGTCAAAGCTATCTCCTGCTAACCTAGCCCTGCGTAACATAACCAAACGTGACCTTACAGAACATAACGTGCCGCGATCACGATTGCTGCCCAACCCAGAGCCATGCAGAGCATATTAGAGCACAGCAGAGCGTAGGAATCGACCGCATTGCAGTGTACAGCGCAAAAGTCAAAGCCGTCGTAAACAAACGTTACCTAACACAACCTAACCGAACGTAACGTAACTCAAACAAACGTGGCACCACCGCTATTGCTGGCCTCGCCAGAGACCATCAGATGCTTGTAGAGCAATTCAGAGCGCAGATATCGATCGAACAGCAGCGTACAGCACAAAAGTCGAAGCTACCGCAGCCAAAAATGCCCTAACCTAGCCAAGCGAAACGTGGCACATTACAACCAAACGTGCCACGAACATTATTTCTGGCCTCCACAGTGACAGGCACAACATATTAGGGCGCAATAGAGTGCAGAAGTTCGACGAATGGCAGTGCACAGCACAAGAGTTGTGGCTACCCTATACTAACTTAGCCACTCGTACGATAGCCGAGTATAGCACAACTAAATGTATCGTGCCGGAAGCACTATTTCTTGCCTCCCCGGAGGCAAGCAGAACATATTAGAGCACAGCAGAAAGGAGAAATCCAACGCATTGAATTGCATAGCACAAAAGAGAAGCATTCCTTAACCTAACTTGGCCTAACCAAACATACCCAAACGTAGTGTAATGCAGCGTAACGTGCCGCGACCACCATTTATGGCCACCCTAGAGCCAAGCAGAACATATTACAGCACAGTAGAGCGCAGAAATCCAGCGAACAGCAGTGAATGACGTAAAAGTCTAAGCTATTCTCTCCTGACGTAATTAAACTTGTCATACGCTAACGTAGCCTAACTAATCCTAACGCGTCGAGACCACTATTGCAAGCCTCCGCAGAGCGAAGCACAATATACGAAAGCACAGCAGAGGGCAGATATCCAACGCATAGTGTGTAAAGCAAATGAGTAAAGCATGTCCTGACATAACCTGACCAAACCTAATCTAACCAAACGTAGCATACCTCGATATAACGCGCCACGGCCGGTGCTCCTAGCCTCCCCAGGGCCAAGCAGAATGTAATGTGGCACAGCAAATCGCAGGAGCCCACCGAATAGCAGTGTAAAGCATTGAAGTCGATGTAGCCTACCCGAACCTAGCCAAACCTAACATATCCAAACGTAACATAACTCAACCTTACATGACGAAGACATTATTGCAGGCTTCCACAGTGGCAAGCAGAATGTAATGGAGAACAATAGATCGCAGGAATCCACCGCAATGCAGTGAATAGCACAAGAGCCGCAGATACGCAAGCATGACCATTTTTTCACGTGGGGGAAATCTTCCAAAGATACCTGACACCCTTATGGGAGGGGGCAGGTTTATGTGGGATTTTTACCCACTAAAACCCCCACGATGGCCAGCCCTTCGCATTCAGTGCGCCCTGAACTTCGCGGTGACGCAATTGCCAGGACGCCCCCACAACGTCACCGCAGTTCCATCCCGGCGCGACGGGTAATCGCACCCGAAACGATCATGTCCATGCGCGCGAGACGGGACGTTTACAGGCACGCACACACACACTCACACGCACACAACACGCATACCACCCCACCGCAACGCACGCATACCCTGCGGACGCCGCGCGACCATCACGCGACGCCGCGCGCCAAAACCACGGTCTCTCGAACTGACGGGCCCCCACACGTCAGCTCGTGATCACCCTGACCTAGGTAACAACGGGAGAGAGAGACGGTCTCCCCGGCCATAGGCACATGGTCGCTCGCGAAGGCCGAGGTCGAACGCGTTAACACATCCGGCAGTGCGCGCGCCGCCCTCCGGCGCTGCGCTTGCAGCTCCGCTATCCCTACGCGCGATGAGCACGCGATACGTTCGCGGGCTCTCTCCGCGGCATCCTTCTGTGTCATAACCGCCTCGAAGAAGGAGGCCACCGCACGCAAGCATGACCTGACCAAACCCAGCCTAACCAAACGTAGCATAGCTCAACATAACATGTAGCGACCACTGCTCCTGGCCTTCCCAGAGACAAGCATAGGGTACTAGAGCACAGAAGATAAGAGAAATACACCGAGTAAGAGTTTATAGCACTAAACTCAAACCAATTCTGACAATAGTTAGCCTAACCTAACCCAACCAAATGTACCCTAACTCAACCTAACGTCATGCGGCCTCTTTTGATCCCCACCCCATAGTCGAGTAGAGTATGGTACGGCAATGTAGAGCGTAGAAACAACCGAATAGCATCGTATGTTACAGAAGTCCATAATACCCTAGCCTAACCTGGTCTAACATAGCCAAACCAAACGCAGCATAGCTGAACGTAAAGCCGCGACCACAGCTGCTGACCTCCCCAGAGGCAATCAGAATATAGTAGGACAACGTAGAGCGCAGAAATCCACCGAACAGCAGTTTATAGCACAAAAGTCATAGAAATCCTATTCAAGCATTCAAAACCTACCCGAACAACCAAACGTAAGCGTAACCTAACTCATCCTGACGTGCCACGATCACTATTGCTCGCCTCCTCAGAGTCCAGCTGACTATAGTAGAGCAATGTAGATCGTAGAAATCCACCAAATAGCAGTGTACAGCGCAAAAGTCGGAGAAATCCTAACCGAACCTTCCGAACCCAACCTAACACAAGATAACCTAACTCAACTTATCGTGCCGAGACCACTATTACAGGCCACCCCAGAGCCAAGAAGCGCATATCATAGCACATTAGAGCGCGGAAAGAAACCCAATAGCGGTGAACAGCACGAGAGTCAACAATAACCAGACCGAGCTTGACATAACCCAGCCAAACGAAACGTAACTTAACCCAGCCTGGCGTGACGAGACCACTCTTTCTTGACATCCGAGAGCCAAGCAGAATGTATTAGAACGCAGCCAATCACAGATACCCAACGAAAAGCAGTGTATATGCCCAATTCTAAAGTTATCCTAACCAAATGCAGCCTAACCTGGCATAACCAATCGCAACGTGCCTCGACCTAACGTGCCACGGCCACTATTGCTCGCCTCCCCAGAATCGAGCAGAACATATTAAAGCGCAGTAGAGCGGATAAGTCTGCCGAATAGCGCTGAATGACACAAAAGTCTAAGCTGCTCTATCCCGACGTAACCAAATTGACATATGCGAACGTAGTATAACTAAAACCAAACGCGTCCAGAACACCTTGCTGGCCTCGCCAGAGCCAAGCAAAAAATAATAGAACGCAGTAGAGCGCAGAAATCCGAGGGTAACAGCTTACAGCAGAGTTGTGTAAACTTTCCTATTCGAACCTCACCAAACGTAACATAACCGAACGTGACAAAGCTCAATCTAACGTGCCGAGACCACTATTGTTGAAATCGACAGAGACAGTCAGAATGTACTAGGGCACAGTAGAGCGCAGAAATCTGCCGCATTTAAGTGAATAGCACATTGACCGTAGATATAATCACCTAAGCCGTCCTAACGTAACCTAACCGAACGTAGCATAGCGCACCATGACGCGTCGCTACCACTGCTCCTGGCCTCCTCAGAGCCGAGCAGAGAGCAGTAGAGCTCAGTAGATCACAGGAAACCGCTGGATAATAGTGTAATGCACGAAAGTCGAATCCATCCTAGCCAAACGTTGCCTAACATAAACTAATGGAACGTTGCCTAAGTCTGCATAACGTGCCGCGGCTGTTTATGGCCTCCCCAGGGCCAAGCAGAGTATATTAGAACAGAGACGAGTACAGAAATCCTCCGAATAGCAGTGTACAGCACGAAAGAGGCAGATAACCTGACCGAGCTTGACATCACCTAACCCAACAAAACGTAACATAATACAACCTAACGAGAAGAGACCACTACTGCTGGGCACGCCAGAGACAAGCAGAATGTGCTACAGCAATGTAGAGCGCAGAAATCCACCGAATAGCAGTGTAAAGTACAAAAGTCGAGGATAGCCTAACCAAACCGAGCAAAGCGTAACTGACAAAACTCAACATACCTCAACATATCGTGCCGCGACCACTGCTGCTGGCACCCCCACAGCAAACCAGAATATAGTAGAGAAGAGTAGGTCGCAGAAAACCACCGAATAACAGTGTATAGCACGAAAGTCGAAGCTATCCTAACGAAACATGGCACAACCTAACCTAACCGAGTATAACATAACACAAAGTAACATGCCACGGTCACTACCGCCCGCCTCCCCAGAGTCGGGAAGAGCATAGTAGAGCAAAGTAGAGTGCAGTAATCCACAGAATAGCAGTGTAAAGCAAAAAAGCAGGAAAGGTCCCAACGAAGCCTTACAAACCTACCCTAACGAAACGTAAATTAACTCAACCAAACGTACCGAGGACACTGTTACTGGCTACCCCAGAGCCACGCAGAAGATACTGGAGCGCAGTTGGGAGCAAAAATCCACTAAATGGCAGTGAATGTCGCGAAAGTCTAAGGTATTCTGTCCTAACGATACCAAACTTGGCTTATGCAAGCGTTGCCAAGCGTGGGTACAGTCTGCTTGTCTCTGACGCGCCTACAGCACTATTGCTGGCCGCGTCAGAGACAAGCAGATTGTACTGGAGCAGTGTGGAGCGCAGAAATCTACCGCAGTGCAGTGGATAGCACAAAGGCCCTAGATACCCTAGCATAACCTGTCCTAACCTAACCGAATCAAATGTAGCGTAACTCAACATAACGAGCAGAGACCACTGCTCCTGGCCAACCCATAACCAAGCAGAGTGTAGTAGGTCGCAGCAGATAACAGAAATACACCGAATATGATTGTATTACACGGAAGTCAAAGCTAGCATAGCAACACTTAACCTAACATAACATAACCAAACGTACTCTAACTCAAACTAACGTGACGCCACCGCTATTAATCGTGTCCCAAGAGTCGAGCAGAGTATAGCGGAGCAACGTAGAGTGCAGAAATCCACCGAATAACAGTGTAGGTTACAAAAGTCGAGGGTAACCCGACATAACCTGGCCAAACCTTGCCTAACCAAACGTAGCATAAGTGACCATAAAGCCACGAACACTGCTGCTGGCACCCCCAGATCCAAGCAGAATATAGTAGAGAAATGTAGAGCGCAGAAATCCACCGATTGTCAGTGTATAGCACAAAAGCCAAAGAAGTCCAACCGAACCTTCCTAATCTAACCTAATGAAACGTAACGTAACTTAACCTAACTTGCCGAGACCGCTATTACTGGCCACCGCAGAGCCAAGCAGAGCATATTATAGCACATGGGAGCGCAGAAATCCACCGCATTGCAGTGTAAGGTACAGGAGTCGAAAATAACCTAACCCGACCTGTCTTAACCTAACCAAAGCAATCGTAGCATAGCTCAACGTAACGTGCCGCTACCACTGCTGCCGGCCTCCCCTGAGCCAAGCAGAATATAGTACAGCACAATAGATCTCAGGAATCGGCCGAAAGCAGTGTATGGCACGAAAGACAACGCTATAGTGTCCAAACTAAACGCTACATAACCTATTCGAACGTAACCTAACTCAACTTAGCGTGCCACGAACACTATTGCTCGCCCCCCTGGTGTCGAGCAGAGTACTGTAGAGCAATGTAGAGCGTTGTAACCCACCGCAATTCTGTGGATAGCACAAAAGTCGACGACGACCTAACCAAACCTGACACAACCTAACATAAACAAACGTAACATTACACACACGTCGTGTCGAGACCACTATTGCTGGCCTCCCCAGCGCCAAATAGAAGATATTATAAAATAGTAGAGCGTAGAAATCCGCGGATAGCGGTTTATAGCCCAAATGTCAGAACTATAATATCCTAAACTCAGCACACGTAACATAACCGAACGTGGCACAGCTAAACCTGACGTGCCGTGACCGTCACAATGCCGAGGCTTCCGCAGAGCCATGCAGAATATACTACAGGATTGCAGAGCGCAGAACTCCACCGCAATGTAGTGTATAGCACAAAAGTCAATGATTTCCTAACCTAGCGAGACCAACCCGAGCCTAACCAAATGTGGTATAACTCAACACAACGTGACGTGACCGCTATTGATGTCCTCCGCAGAGCCAAGCAAATCATATGTCAGCACATTAAGACGCAGAAATCCACCGAATAGCAGTATAAAGCACAAAACCAAAGAAATCCTAACAAAACCTTCCTAACCGGCCCTTACGAAACGTAACATAACACAACCTAACGAGTCGAGACCGCTATTACTGACCACCCAAGAGCCAAACCGTACATATTAGCGGGCAGCAGAGCGCAGATATCTACCGAATAGCAGTGAGTGGCACAAAAGTTTAAGCTATTCTGCCCAAACATAGCCAAACTTGTCATATACAAATGTAGCCTAACTATACCTATCGCGCCGGGACACATATTGCTGGCCGCGTCAGAGACAGGCAGAAAATATTAGAACACGGTAGAGCGCTGATATCTGCGTATAGCAGTGTATAGCACAAAAGTCTAAACTATCCTATCCTACCCTCACGAGACGCAACATAACCAAACATAGCACAACTCATCCTAACGTGCTGACACCAGTATTGCTGGCATCTCCAGGGCCAAGCAGAATACATTAGAGCGCAGTTGAGCGCAAAGATCCACCGAACAGCAGTGTATAGCACGAAAGTCGCAGATACCCTCATCGAACTTAGCACAACCTAAGCTAACCAGACGTGACATAACTCAAACTAACGTGCAGAGCACAATATTGCTGACATTCGCAGGGCCAAGCAGAATATAGAAGAGCACTGTATAGCGCAGGAACCCTCCGAATAGCAGTGCATAGTACGAAAGTCGAAGCTATACTAACCGAAATTAACCTAACCCAATCAAACCAAACGTAACCTAACTCAATGTAACGAGCCACGATCACCACTGCTCGCCTCCGCATAGTCGAGCGGAGTATAGTAGAGCAATGTGGGACGCAGAAATCCACCGAGTAGCAGTGTATGGAGTAAAAGTCAAAGTTGTCCTACCCTAACCTTACCAAACGTAAGATGACTGAACGCAAACTGACCCAATGTAGCGTGCATAGACTACTCCTGCTGTCCTCCCCATCGCCAGGTAGAATGTATTAGAGAAGAGTGGAGCGCGCAATCCCATATAAAGGCAGTCTCCGGCACAGAAGTCGAAGCGATCCTCTCCAAACCTAACCAAACGTAGCATAACCAAATGTAACCTAACTCAAACTAACTTGCCGCGACCACTGCTGCTGGCCTCCCCACGGCCGTACAGAGTATGATAGAGCACAGTCGAGCGCAGAAATCCACCGAAGATCGGTGTAAGCCAAGAAAGTCGAAGCTATCCAGACCTAACCCAAAGGAATTAAACCTAACAAAACGTAACCAAGCTCTGCCTAGCGAGCAGCGACCACCGTTGCTAGACTCCCCAGAGCCAAGCGGAGCATATTAGGGCACAGTAATCGCAGAAGTTTAGCGAATAGCTGTATAAAGCACAAAAGTCTATGCTATCCTCTCCTACCTTATCCAAACGCAACATAAACAAACATAGCCAAAATCAAGCTTACCTGCAGGGACCGCGGTTACAGTTCACCCTCTAGAGTCGAGCAGAGTGCAGTAGAGCAATGCAGAGCGTAGAAATCCAGCGAATAGCAGTGTATAGCCCAAAAGTCGAAGCTGCCATATCCTAACCTATCCAAGCGTATTAAAACCAAACGTAGCCTAACTTAACTTAAAGTACCGAGACCGCTATTACAGGAGGCCCAAGAGCCAAGCAGAATACGCTAGAGCACAGTAGAGCCTAGAAATCCGCAGAATATCCGCAGTGTTGGCACAGAAGTCAAGGATATCCTAGCCTAAACCGACATAACCTACTCTAACCAAACGTACTCTAACACATCCTAACGGGACGCGAACGCGATTTCTGTCCTCTCCAGTGCAAAGCGGAACATATTAGGTCGTAGCAGAGCGCATAATTTCAGCGATGAGCAGAGCATAGCGCAAAAGTGAAAGCTGCTCGGTCCCAACGTAACCAAACGTAACATAACCACACGTGACATAACTCCACCTAGCGTGCCTAGACCACTATTGCTGAACTCAGCAGAGCCAACCAGTGTGTACTAGGGCACAGTAGAGCGCCGAAACCCGCCGCACTGAAGTGTAAAGCACAAAAGTAGAAGGCACTCTGGCCTAACCTGACCTAACGTAATCTAACCGAACGTAGCCTGACTCAACATAACTTGCCGTTACCACAGTTGCTGGCTTTCCCAGAGTCAAGCTGAACATATTAGGGCGGAGTAGATCGCAGAAATCAACCGAATAGCCGTGTTTAGCACAAAAGTCGAAGCTACCCCCTCCGAAAGTATCCGATAGTAACATAACCGAACGAAGTATAACTCAGCGTAACGAGACGCGACCACTAATGCACGACGCCCCAGGGCCATGAAGAATACCGTGGAGCACAGTGGAGCGCAGGAGTCCACAGAATAGCAGTGTTTAACACGAATGTCAAAGCTACCCTGACTTATAACGACCAAAACATAAGATGACACACCGTAGCCTAACTCAAACTAACGTGAAGAGGACACTATTACGGCCCACCAGAAGGTCGAGTGAGATATGGTAGGGCAATGTAGAGGGCAGAAATCCACCGAAGAGCAGTGTGCAGCGCAAAGGTCACGGATAACCTGACCAAACGTAACGTAACCAAACCGAACCATACGTAACACAACGCAACCTAACGTGCGGCGATCTCTATTGCTGGCATCCCCAAGTACAAGCAGAATATCAAGGAGCACAAGAGCCCAGAAGTCCATAGGATAGCTGTGTTGAGCACAGAAGTCGAAGCCATCCTATCCAAACCTAAAATAATCCAACTCGACCAAACGTAATCCAGCTCTACCTAACGCGCCATGACCAGTATTGCTGTCCACCAAAGAGCGAAGCAGAGCATAATACCGTGGGGTAGAACGCAGAAGTCCATCGTAGGTCAGTGTATAGCGGAAAAGTGGAAGCTGTCCAAACAAAACCATGGCTGACGTAACTTGACCAAGCGTAGCATATCTCAACCTAACTGGCGAGACCGCTATTGCAGGACCCCCAGAGCCAAGCAAAACCTGCTATAGCACAGCAGAGCGCACAAATCCACCGCATTTCACTGTACAGCACAAAAGTCAAGGATATCATATCCTAACCCAAACGAGCATAACATAACGAAACGCAACCTAACACAAACTAATGTGCCGGGACTAGTATTACTGGTATCCACAGAGCCAAGCGGAGCGTAATAGTGGACAGTAGAGCGCAGAAGTACATAAAATTGCACTGCATAGCAGAAAAGTCGAAGCTACCATGGAATAACCTAACCGTACGTTATACATCCAAACGTAACTTAACTCAATCTTTCGTGCCGACACCACCATTTCTGGCCTCCCTAGGGATATGCAGAACGTACTAGAGCACAGAAGAGCGCAGGAATTCAACGTGTAGCAGCGTGTAACACAAAAGTCAAAGCTTTCCTTTCCTAAGCTAATCAAACGTAACGTAAACGAACGTAGCATAACACTTCCTAACATGCCGGGACCTATA
>NW_016909954.1:73498-74282 GCF_001483705.2 Eufriesea mexicana
CGCAGCCCCCCCCCCCCACCAAGACATGCAGAACATATTAGAGGAGAGTAGAGCGCAGAAGACCATATAATCGCAGTGCGTAGCACAATAATCATAGCTGTCCTATCGTAACATAGCCTATCGTAACCTTACCAAACGCATCCTAACACAGCCTATCGTGCCGAGACGATTGTCGCTGACATCCGCAGAGCCAAGCAGAATATACTAGAGCACAATAGAGCGCAGCAAGCCACCGTATTGCAGTCTGTAGCACAAATGCCAAAGATATCCTAACCTAACCTGTCCTATCCTAGCCAAGACAAGCGGAACGTAACTAAATACGACACGCCGAGAATAACATTGCTGGCTTGCCCAGGGTCAAGCAGGGCATATTACAGAAACGTATAGCGCCGAAATCCACCAAATAGCGGTGTATAACATAAAAGTCAAAGCACCCCCATCCTAACCTAACCAATTGTAACATAACCAAACGTTTTCCATCTCAACCTGATGTGCCGAAGGCGGTGTTGCTGGCCACCCCAGAGCCTAGCAGAACATGTTAGACGAAAGAAGGGCGCAGAAATCCATAGCATCGCAGTTTACAGCAGAAAAGTCAAAGATATCCAAAACCTAACCCAAACTAACATAACCTAACCTATGGCAGTGGAGCTGAACGTAGCGTGCCGCGACCACCATTTCTGGGCTCCCCAGGGTCTAGCAGATTAGAGTCGAGAACAGTGGAGGGCAGGAATCCAACGAATAGCTGTGTACAGCACGAAATCCAAGGCTACCCAAACCAAACCTT
>NW_016909954.1:74322-154165 GCF_001483705.2 Eufriesea mexicana
AGCACTGTTGCACTCATCCCGAGAGTCGAGCAGGGCTTCGGAGAGCAATGTAGGGCGCATGTATCCACCAAACAGCAGCTTATAGCAGAAAAGTCCAAGCTGTCATATCATACCGAAAGCGTAGTACAGCCAAACGCAACCTAACCTAACGCAACGTGCCGAGACCACTATCGCTGGCCTCGTCAGAGCCAAGCGGAGTATACTGGAGCAGAGTAGAGCGCAGAAATCCACAGGATAGCAGTGAATGGCACATAAGTCAAAGTAATCTTAACCAAACCAGGCCTTACCTGACATAACCAAAGGTAGAATAACCAAACATATCGTGCCACGGCCGCTACTGTTGCTCTGCCCAGATTCGGGCAGAATATAATAGAGCAATGAAGAGCTGAGAAATGCACCGAATAGGAGTGTATAGCACAATAGTCGAAGCTACCCTCTTCTAACCTAATCTATCGTAATATGACTAAACGTAGCCTGACAAAACCTATCGCGTAACGACCACTACTGCTGACCACCACAGAATCGCGCAGAGTATAGTAGAGCACAGTAGAGCGCGGAAAGCAACTAAATAGCATTGTATAGCAGAAAAGTCGTAGATATCCTAACCTAACCTGACATAAGCTAGCCTAACCGAACGTAGGATAGCTAAACATAACGAGCGGAGACCACTATTGCTGCCCTCCCCAGGGCCAAATAGAACATATTATAGGAGAGCGGAGCGCAGAGGTCCATAGGATTGCAATGCATAGCGAAAGAGTCGAAAATACCCTATCCTAACTTAACCATACGTAAGATAACCGAAAGTCCAGCCTAACGTGCCTGGACCACTATTACTAACCTCCACAGAGCCAATCAGAATATACTAGAGCAGAGTAGAACGCTATAACCCACCGCACTTCAGTGTATATCACAAAAGTGGAAGATATCCTTACCCAACCTGTCCTAACCTAACCAAACCGAACGTAGCATAACCAAGCGTACGGTGCCCAGAATAGTATTGCTGGCCTTCCCAGACACAAGCAGAGTATATTAAAGCTATTTAGAGCGCAGAAAACCACCGAGTAGATGTGTATAGAAAAAAAGCCAAAGCTATCCTGTCCTAACCTAACCAATCCTAACACTAACAAACGTCGCCTATCAAAGCGTATCGCGCCACGGCCACTACTGCTGGCGTCCGCAGACTCGAGCAGAGTATAGTAGAACACCGTAGGGTACAGGGAGGCACCGAATAGTAATGTCAAGCACAATAGTCGAAGATACAATAACCAAATTGGACCTAACCTAACTTAACAGAACGTAGAATATCTAAACCTAACGAGCCGAGACCACTATTGCTGGCATCCCGAAGGATAAGCAGAAGCTATTAGAGCACGGTAGAGAGCAGAAATTTTCCGAATAGCAGTGTATAACACAAAAGTCAAAGCCGCCCTAACCAAACGTAACATAACAAAACGCAACCTAACAGAGTCTAACGTGCCGAGACGAAATCTGCTGGCCTCCCCATATCCAAGCGGAGTATGCTAGAGCACAGCAGAGCGCAGGGACCCACGGTATAGCAGTGTATTACACAAAAGCCGAAGCCATCCCTACCAAGCTTAACCAAACGTGAACTAACCAAGCCTAACCTAACCAAGCATCCCCCCTCTCTGAGAGACACGCTGGTGCTAGTAGAGCAATGCAGCGCACAGATATCGACCGAACAGCAATGAATAGCACTAAAATTACAGCTATCCTAACTAATCCTGTCCCGACGTAGCCGAGCCAAGCGTTACGTATCTCAACCTAGCGTGCCGAGGCCAACATTGCTGGCCTCCCCAGAGTCAAGCCGAACATATCAGAACACAGTAGAGCGCAGAAATTCGACGAATGGCAGTGTACACCAGAAAAGTCAAAGGTATCTTATCCCATCATGACCAAACGTAACATAACCAAACGTTACCTATCTGAAAGAACGTCCCGCGACCACTACCGCTGGCCTCCCCAGAGCCAAGCAGAACACGTTAGCGGAGAGCAGGACGCAGAAACCCGACGAATCGAAGTGTATATAAGAAAAGACAAAGCTATCCAAACCTTACACAAACCAAGAGAACACAGTAAAACACAGGTGAGCTCAACCTGACGTGCCGTGACCGCTATTGCTACCCTCCCCAGCGCCAAGCAGGACATACTAGAGCACAGTAGACCGCAGATATGTTCCGAATGGTAGTGTACAGCACTTAAAGTTAAGCTACCCCAGCCAAACATAGCCAAACCCAAACTAACCCAACGTAACCTACTAAACATAACGTGCCGGGAACACTACTGCTGGCATTTCCAGATCCAAGCTGTAAATATTAGTGCACTGTAGGGCATAGTAATCCACCTCATGGCATATTATAGCACTAAAGCCGTACCTATCCTCTCGTAACCTAACCAAACGTAACATAACCAAACGGAACATAATTCAACCTAACGTTCCAGGACCACTGCAGCTGTCAAGCATATAGCCAAGCAGGACACGTTAGTAGAGAATAGAGCACAGAAATCCATATGATCGCGGTGAATGTCAGGAAAGCCGATGCTCCCCAGACCTAACCCAAATCAACGGAACATAGCCAAACGTAGCATATATCTACCTAACGTGCCCAGACCGCTATTGTTGCCCTCCCCATATCCACGCCGAACATACTAGAGCGCAGTAGAGTGCAGATATCCACCGAAAAGCAGCGTGCAGCACAAAGTTGAAGCTACCATGACCAAACATTGCCGAACCCAACATAACCGAATGTAACTTGAATCAAATAACGTGCCGAGACCACTATTGCTGGCCTTCCCTGAGGCAAGCTGAAAATATTAAGGAACTGTAGGGAGCAGAAATCCATCTAATGCCAGACTATGGCACTAAAGTCAAAGCTATCATCTCGTAACCATACCAACTGAAACATAACCAAACGCCTCCTAACTCAAACTAACTTGCCACGACCACAGTTGCTGGCCTACCCAGGGTCAAGAGTTACACATTAGTCAAAAGTGGAACGCAGAAATCCACATAATCGCAGTGTATATCGGGAAAGTCGTATCTACCCATGCACAACGCAAAGTAACGGAACATAGACAAACATTGATTGGAAAAACATTCCGTGCCGAGACCGCTATTTTTGCCCACTCCTGAGCCAAGCAAGTCATGCTAGAGCACAGCAGAGCGCAGAATGCCAACGAATATCAGAGTACAGCGCAAATGTTAAATCTACCCAGACCAAACAATACCTAACCCCACCTAACCGAGCGCAACGTGTCGTAACGTAACGTGCCGGGACTGTTGCTGGCCATCCCAGAGCAAAGCAGAAAATATTAGAGCACTGTAGGTGGCAGAAACCCACATAATATCGGACTATAGCGCAAACGTCAAAGCTATCCTCTCCTAACCTAACCGTCCATAAAATAACCCAACTGAACTTAACACAACCTGACGTGCCGAGACCGCTATTGTTACCCTCCCCAGAGCCAAGCTGTACACTCTAGAGCACAGTAGAGCGCAGAAATCCATCGAATGGCAGTGTACAGCACAAAAGTTAAAGCTGTTCTGAACAAACTTACCCTTTCGTATCCCAACCGAATGAATCTTGACTCATCTAAACGTGCTGAAACCACTATTGCTGGACTCTACAGAGTCCAGCGGAACATGTTGTTGGGGAGTAGAACGCAGAAATACATATAATCGCAGCGTGTATCAGAAAAGTCAAAGCCACCAGAGCCTAACCCAAACCAACAGAACATAGCTAAACATAACCTGACTCAACCGAACGTGCCGAGACCGCTATTGTTGCACTCCACAGAGCCAAGCAGTACGTACTAGGGTACAGTACAGCACAGAAATCCACCAAATAGCAGTGCACAGCACAAAAGTTAAAGCTATGCTGGCCAAACATGGCCTGACCCAACTAAACCTATCGTAGCATGACACAATGTAACGTGCAGAGGCTACAACTGCTGGCCTTCCCATATTCAAGCTGAAGGCATTTGAGCACTCCATGGCGCAGGTATCCACCTAATTTCAGACTATAGCACTATAGCCATAGCTGTCCTCTCCAAACCTAGCCAACCGTAACATAACCAAACGTAATCTAACTCAACCTAACGTGCCGCGACCACTATTGCTCGCCACCCCTGAGCCAAGCAGGACACGTTAGTATAGAGTAGTACGCAGAAATCCATATAATCGTAGTGCATATGTGAAAAGTCAAAGCTACCCTCTCCTAACCTAACCGTCAATAAAATAACCTAACTCAACCTAACACAACCTGACGTGCCGAGTCCGCTATTGCTGCCCGCCCCAGAGCCAAGCAGGACATAATAGAGCACTGTATATCGTAGTAGTCCACCGAATAGCAGCGTACAGCACAGAAGTTAAAGCTACCCTGACCAAACATTGCCTACCTCAACATAACCGAACGTAACATTACACAACATGACGTGCCGAAACCACTACCGCTGGCCTTCCCAGAGGCAAGCTGAAAGTATGAAATCACTGTATGGAGCAGGAATCCACCAAATAGCAGTCTACTGGACTAAAGTGAAAGCTATCCTCTCCTAACCTAACCAGTCGTAACATAACCAAACGTAAGCTAACTCTAACTAACGTGCGGCGACCACTATTGCTGGCCTCCCCAGAGTCAAGCGGAGCACACTAATGGAGAGTGGACCGCAGAAAACCATATAATCTCAGCGTATATCTGAAAAGAGACGGCTACCCGAGCCTACCCATACAAACAGGACAAAGCCAAGTACAGCCTGCCTTAATCTAACGAGCCGAGACCGCTGTTGTTGCACTCCCCATATGCAAGCAGGACACACTACGGCACAGTAGAGAGCATAAGCCCATCAAATAGCAGTCTACATCACAGAAGCAAAAGCCATCCTGACAAAACTTAGCCTAACCTAACCTAACCGAACGTAACATGACAAAATGTAACGTGCAGAAGCCACTATTGCTGTCCCTCCCGGAGCCAAGGTGAAGGCGTTAGAGCAGTCTATGGCGCAGTAATCCACCTAATAGCAGGCTGTAGCACTAAAGTCGCAGCCATCCTCTCCTATCCCAACCAATCGTAGCCGAACTCAAACTATCGTGCCGCGACTACTATTGCTGGCCTCGCCAGAGTTGAGCAGACAATGCTAGAGGGCAGTAGAGTGCAGATATCCATAGATTCGCGGTGTATAGGAGAAAAGTAATATCTATCGAGACCAAACCCAAGCTAACATATCCCAACCAAACGTAGCGTACCTCAACGCAACTTGCCGAGGCAACTGTTGGTGTCATTCCCAGGGCTAAGAATAAGATAGTAGAGCACAGTACAGCGCAGAAATACACCAAATAGGAGCGTATAGCACGAAAGTCTAAACTATCCTAACCAAATAAAGCCTAACCTGAAGTAACCAATCTTAATATAGCTCAACTTAACGTGCGACGGTCATTACTCCTCGCCTCCCCAGAGACGCTCAGAGCCTAATAGAGCAGTGTAGAGCGCAAAAGTACACCGAATAACAGTGTGTAGCCCAAAACTCGGAGACATCCTAACCTAACCTGACCTAAGCTAACATAACCGAACGTAGCCTAACTCAAAATGACGCGCTGCGACCGCTGCTCCTGGCCTCCCCAGAGCCAAGCAGAGTGCAGTAGAGCGATGAAGGTCAGAGGAACACAAGAAATAGCAATGCATAGCACAAAGTCAAAGTAGTCTATCCTGACCTAGCTCAGCGTAGTATATCCAAGCGTAACCTAACACAACCGGACATGGGGAGAAAACTGTTGCTGATCACCACAGACACAAGTAGAGTGCTAGAGCACAGTAGTTTGCAGACATCCTCAACATTGCAGTGAATAGAACAAAAGTCGATTATGTCCTAAAATAGGCTGACCTCACTTAACCTAACCTAACGCAGAGTAACTCAACCTAACGTGACGAGGCCAATATCGCTGACCTGTCCAGCACCAATCATAGCATATCAGAGCACATTAGAGCGCAGTTGTCCACCGAAATGCAGTATATAGCACATAAGACAAAGTATCCCAACCCAACCTAACCAAAAGTAACACAAGCAAACATATCTAAGCTCAATATAACGTGCCGACACCACCACTGCTGGCAACCCCAGATCCAAGCAGAATATGCTAGAGCACAGTTAATCACAGAAATCCACCGAATAACAATGTATAGCACGGAAGCCTAAGCTATCCGAACCAAATGAAACCTAACATGACCTAACAAATCTTAACATAGCTCAACATAACGAGCCACGGCCACTATTGCTCGTCTCTCCAGAGTCGGGCAGAGTGTAGTAGAGAAATGTATAGCGCAGAAGTCCACAGAATAACAGTTTAGAGCACAAAAGTCAAAGAAGTCCTAGGCGAGCCATCATAACCTAACCTGACGAAACGTATCCTTACTGAAGCTAACGTGCCGAGGCCACTATCACTGGCCACCCAGAGCCACGCAGAGCATATTAGGGCACATTAGTGCGCAGAAATTCGGGGAACAGCAGTGTATAGCACAAATGTCAAAGAAGCCTATCCTAACCTAGGCAAACGTAACATATCCAAACGTAGCCTAACTCATCTAAACATGCGGAGACCACTATTGCTGCACTCCGCTGAGTGGAGCATACTTGGGACACAGTAGAGCGCAGAAATCCGCCGAAAGCACTATATAGCACAAAGGACTGTACGATCGTATCCTACGCTCGCAAAATGTAACATAACCAAACGTAGCATAACTAATCCCTACGTGACGAGACTAATACTGCTAGCCTCCTCAGAGACAAGCAGAACATATTAGAGCACTCTAGATGGCAGAAATCCTGCGAATAGGTGTGCATTGCACAAAAGGCAATGCAATCCTCCTCTTATATATACAATCTTAGCATAACCAAACGTAACATAAAACAACCGAACGTACACGACCACTATTGCTGGCCTCCCCAGAGTCGAGCAGAAAATACTAAAGGAGGGTAAAGCGCAGAAGTCCATATAATCGCAGTGTATAGCATAAAGGTCACAGCTACCCGAACCTAACCCATGCTAACGTAACCCAACCTGACATAGCCTAACCAATAATAGCGTGCCGCAACCACTATCGCTTGACTATCCAGGGACAATCAGAATGTAATAGACCACAGTCGAGCGCAGAAATACTCCGTGTAGCAGTGTAGAACATGAAGGTCAAAAATAACCTGACCGAGCTGAACCTACGCAAACCCGAGCAAACGTAACATAAACAATCCTATCGTACCGAGACATCTACTGCTGGCATGCCCAGCGCCAAGCAGGTAATATTGGGACACACTATAGCGCGGAAATCTGCGGAAAGCAGCGTATAGCACAAAAGTCTAAAATATTCTTTCCTAACAACACCAAACGTATCACAACCGAGCGTACCATAACTCAACCTAACGTGCCCAGACCACAATTGCTGGCCTCTCCAGAGCCATGCAGAATATTTTAAGGACCAGTAGATCGCGGAAATCAACCGAAAAGCAGTGTATGGCACGAAAGTCAAAGCTATCCTGACCAAATCAGACCTAACCTAACCTAACCGTACATAACCGACCTCAACCTAAAGTGCCACGACCGCTATTGCTGGCCTCCCCATGACCAAGCAGAATATACCAGAACTCAGTAGAGTGCAGAGAAGCACAGAATAGCAGTGTATAGCACAAAAGCCTAACGCATACTGACCAAACTTATCCTAACCTAACCAAAGCGAACGCAACATAACTCAATCATACGTGTCACGAACATCATTGCTGGTCTCCCCAGAGAAAAGCAAAATTTATTAGAGCACAGTAGTGCGCAGAAGTGCACAGAATAGCAGTGTACAACGCAAAAGTAAAAGCTATTCTCCCATGACCTATCCCAGCCTAACCTAACCTAAGGTAACTTAGCTCAACCTTTTGTGCCACGGCCAATATTGCTGGCATCCCAAAAGTCGAGCAGAGTATAATAGGGCAACGCAGAGCGTAGAAAGTCAACGAATATCCGTGTACAGCACAAAAGTCGAAACCATCCTATCGTAACCTATCCAAACGTAGTACAACCAGACGCAACATATCTTATACGGACGTCCCGAGACCACTATTGCTTTCCACACCAGAGGCAAGCAGAATGTACCAGAGCACTGTAGAGCGCAGAGAGCCACCAACTGGTAGCGTACCGCACAAACGTCAAACACATCCTAACCCAGCGTGGCCCAACCTAACCTAACTTAACGTAAAAGAGCTAAGCGTAACGACCAGAGACATATCTTTCTGCCCTCCCCAGAGCAAAGCAGAATATTCTGGACGACAGCAGAGCGCAGAAATCCGCCGAACACCATTGCCTAACACGAAAGTCAAGGCCATCGTAGCCAAACGTAACCTAACGTACCCGAAACAAGCGTAACCTATCTCAACCAATCGTCCTGCGACCGCCATTGCTGGTCTCCCCAGAGTCGAGGAGAGTTTAGTGGAGCAATGAAGAGGGTTGAAATCCACCGTATAGCAGTGTGTAGCACAAATGTCAAAGTTATGCTATCCTCACCCAACCAAATGTAAAATAACTCAATCTAACGTGCCGCGAACACTATTGCTTGCCTCCACAGAGCCAAGCAGAATACACTAGAAGACAGAAGAGGGCAGTAATCCACCGCACTGCAGTGTATTGCACAAAGTCGAAGAAATCTTAACCTAACCTGTCCTAAGCTAGCCTAACGGAGCGTAGCATAACTAGGCGTAATGCGCCGAGGATACTACTTCTGGCCTGCCCAGGGCGAAGCAGAACATATTAGAGCAATGTAGAGCGCCGATAGCCTCCAAATAGCACTGTACCGCACAAAGGTCAGAAATATCTTTATCTAACCTCACCCATCATAGCCTAACCAAACGTAGACTATCTGAGCCTGACGAGCCGAGTCCAGTATTGCTGGCTTCCCCATCGGCAAACAGACCATATTGGAGGAGCGTAGAGCGCTGAAGTCCATGGAATGGCAATGTGTAGCAGTAAAGTCAAAGATATCCTCGCGCAACCAAGACTGACCTACCGTATACAAGCGTAACATAACTAAACCTGACGAGTCGAGATTACTATTACTGGCCTCCCCTGAGCCACGCAGAACACACTAGAGCACGGTAGAGTGTTGAAATCGATCGCACTGCAGTGCGTAGCGCAAAAGTCAAAGATACCCTGACCAAACCTAGCCCAACCGAACCTAATGAAACGTAACTTAACCCAACCCGACGTACCGCGATCACTACTGCTGGCCACCCCAGATCCTAGCAGAATATGATAGAGCACACTAGAGCACTGACTACAATAGAAGACCAGTGTGGAGCACATTAGTCGGAGATATCCCAACCTTACCCAAACTAACCTAACGAAACCAAACGTAACCTAAGGCAACCTACAGCTCGGCGCCACTATTTCTAGAACACCAAGAGAAAAGCATGGAATATAAGATCACGGTGGAGCGCAGAAATCCATGGAACCTCTGTGTACAGTAGGAAAGGCAAAACTGTCGTATCTAAACCTTACCAAACGTAACATGATCAAACGTTATCTGTCTCAAACTAACGTGCCGGGCCCACCATTACTGGCATCCCCAGTGCAAAGCAGAACATATTGGAGCACAGTAGAGAGCAGGATTCCACCGAATGGCATTGTATAACACGAAGGTCAGAACCATCCTAACCAAACGTAACCAAACGTAACCGAAACAAGCGTAACCTATCTCAACACATCGTGGCGTGATCACTATTTCTGGTCACCCCAGAGTCGAGTAGAGTATTGTAGAGCAATGAAGAGGGCAGAAGTCCACGGTATAGCAGTGTATACCACAAACGTCAGACTTATGCTATCGTAACCGTACCAAACGTAACATTACTCGAACTAACATGCCCAGAGCATTATTGCCGGCATCCCCAGCGCCAAGCACAGCATGTTAGATGAGGTCAGAGCGCAGAGGTCCATAGAATGGCACTGTATGGCACGAAACTCAAAGATATCCTGAACAAAGCCAAACAAACGTAATATAACCAAACGGGACATAACACAACCGATAGCGCCGCGGCCACTATTTCTGGCATTCCCAGATCAAAGCAGCAAACGTCACACCGCGGCATAGCGCAGAAACCCACCGAGTTGCAGATTACAGCACAAAAGTGAAGGCTATACTAACCTAACCTAACCAAACGAAACAAAGGCTGTCGTAACCAGGCATAACCTGGCGTGCCATGACCGCTATTGCTGGCCTCACGTGAGCTAAGCACAGTATAGCAGAGCAACGTGGAAAGCCGAAATCATCCGAATAGCAGCGTATAGCGCAAAGGTCAAGGCCATCCCAACCAGACCTTGGCGAACGTAACATAACCAAACGAAACATAGCTCAAGCTATGGTGCCGAGGGCGCTGTTCTTGGCGTCCACAGAGGCAAGCAGAGTGTTATAGCGCACAGAAGAAGCCACAATTGCTGACCTCCCCAGTGCATAGCGGAATATACCAGAGCTCAGCAGTGCGCCGCAACCCGCTGCTCAGTAGTGTAAAGCACAGAAGTCGAAGCTACCCTCACCAAGCAGAGCCTAGCCTAATCTAACCGAACGTAACCTAACTCAACCCAACGTGCCGAGACAACTATTACTGGCTTCCCCAGAGTAGATTAGAGCGCAGTAGAGCAATGTAGATCGCAGCGGTCCTCCGAATAGAGGTGTATAGCACAAATATCTAAGCTACCCTGTCCTAGCCCAACCAACCGTAACACTACCAAGCGTAGCCTAACACAGACTAACGTGCCGAGGCCAATACTGCCGGCCTTCCCAGAGATAAGCAGAATATACTAGAGCAGAGTAGAGCGCAGGAATCCGCCGAACAGCAGCCTACACCACGAAAGTGAAATATATCCAAACCTAAGGTAAACTAACTTAACGTTAGCAAACGTAGCCTAACGCAACCTGACTTGCGGAGACCACAATTACTCGACACGCCAAAGTCGGGCAGAGTACAGTAGAGCTGTGTAGAGTGTAGAAATCCTCCGAATAGCGGAGTATACCACAAATGGAGAAGCTACACTATCCTAACCTAACCAATCGTAACATTGCCGAACGTATCGTAGCGCAATCTGCCGTGTCATGGCCACTAACGCAGGCCTCCGCAGAGTCGAGCATAGTGAAGTAGAGCACAGTATAGCGCAGAAAGCCATCAAATAGCCATGTATAGCAAAAAAGTCAATGATATCCTGACCTAACCAGGCCAAACCTAACTTAGCCAAACATAGAGTAACTAAACCTAACCAGTCGCGAACACTATTGCTCGCTTCCCCAGGGACAAGCAGAACATGACGGAGCGCAGTAGAGCTCAGAAGTGCATGGGATATCAGTGTTGAGCACATATGTCAAAGCTGTACTAACCTAACAAAACCAAACATAACCTAACCAAACGTATGCTAACCCAACCAAACATGCCTAGCCCAGAATTGTTGACCTCCCCAGAGAAAAGGAGAGCATGTTAGGGCGCAGCAAAGCGCAAAATCCCACCGAATAAAAGAGTAGCCCTCAAATGGTGAAGCCGTCCTTTCCTAACCTAACAAACCGTAACATAGCCAAACGTAACACAACTGAAAGTAATGTGTCGCGACCACTATTGATGTACTACCCAGGACCAAGCGGAGTATAGTAGAGCACGGTAGAGCGGAGAAATGAACCGAAATGCAGTGTCTACCGCGGACGTCAGTGCTACACAAACCTAACCCCAGCAAACAGAACACAGACGAACCTAGCCTTACTCAAGGCTAACGTGCCGAAACCACCATTACTGGCCTCGCCTGGGTTGAGCAGAGTACAATGTTGCCAAGTAAAACGCAGAAAGCCACCAAATAGCAATGTGTAGCACAAAGGCCAAAGACATCCTAACATAACCATACATAACCCATCATGACCAAACTTTGAATAATTGAACCTAACATGCCGAGATCTCTATTGCTGGCCTCCCTAGAGCCAAGCAGGGCATATTAGAGGAGATCAGTATGCAGGAATCCGTAGAATATCAGTGTACTGCAGAAAAGGCATAGTTATCCTAACCTAACACAGACAAACCACCTCTAACCGAACGTAACGTAACTCAACATAACGCACCACGACCGTAATTGCTGGCATCACCAGAAGCGTGCTGAATACGATAGAGAGCAGTTGAGCGCAGGAATCCATAGAAGAGCAGTGCCGAGCACAAGAGTCAAATGTATCCTAACCAAACCTGTCCGAACCTAAGGCGACCAAACGTAACGTAACCCAACCTAACGTGCCGCGACCACAATTTCTGGCCGCCCCGGCGCCGAGCAGAACATAAACAAAAGTAGAGCTCAGGAATCCATACAATACCAGAGTACGCACAAAAGTAAAGGCCACATCAACCTAACACATGCTAACCACTACTTTCCGAACGCAAGATAAATCGACATAATGTGCCGAGACCTATGTTGCTGACATTCCCTGGGCAAAGCAGAATATACTAGAGCTACGTAAAGCGTAGAAATCGAACCAATAGCAGTGCATAGCACAAAAGTCGAAGATGTCTTAACCAAACCTATCGTAGCCTAACCTAACCGAACGTAACATAGCCCGTCATAACAGGCTGCAACCTCTATTGATGGCGTCACCAGAGACATGCAGATTACGGGAGACCACCGCAGAGCGCAGAAATCCATAGAATGGCAGTCTGTAGCACAAAAGTCAAAGCTACCCTAACCTACCCTAGTTAAACGTAATCTAACTCAAACTAACGTGCCACGACCACTATTTGTGACCTCCGAATGGCCTTGCAGAAGATATTATAGGAGAGCGGAGCGCAGAAATGCATGGATTAGCAGCGTACAGCAGAAAGTCAGAGCAATCGACACCTGCCCAAACTAACCTAACCTAACCGAACTTAGCCAATCCCGACCTACCGTGCCCAGACCTCTGTTGCTGGCCCGAGGAGAGCGGGGCAGGGTATTCTACAGCCATGTAGTGTACAGAATTCGACCGAATAGCAGCGCATAGCACAAAAAACCAGAGCTATCCTTAGCAAACCAGTCCTAACCTAACCCAACCAAACATAGCACATCCCAAACTAACGTGCCTCGGCCACTATTCCTGGCGTACCCAAAGATTTGCAGAATATGGTAGACCACAGTAGAGCGCAGAAATCAATATAGTAGCAGTGTTTAGAACAAAAATCGAAGCTACCATAGCATAATGCAGCATAACCGAAAGAATCCGAACGAAACCTAGCACAACCCAACGAGCCGCGACCACAATTTCTGGACTCCGCGGCGCCGAGCAGAGCGTATTGGAGGAGAGTAGTGCGCAGAAATCCATAGAACATCAGTGTACGGCATAAAGGTCAAAGCTATCCTATCCCAACACAAACTAACCTAACCAATCCAAACGCTACCAAACACAACCTATCGTGAAGCGACCACCCTTCCTGGACTCCACAGAGCGAAGCAGAGCATATTAGGCGAAAGCAGAGCGCAGAAATCCATATAATAGCAGTTCACGGCAGAAAGGCCGAGGCTGCTCTAGCCAAACGCGAACAAATCTTTACTTTCCGAACGCAACGTAACTCAACATAACATGCCGCGACCACCATCACTGGCCTCACAAGGGCCCAGCAGAACAAATTACTGGGGAGCGGAGCGCAGATGTCCATAGACTAGCAGTATATAGAGGAAAAACCGAAGATATCCTCACACTGCCGAACAAATTTGACCAAACCGAACGCACCCAAACTCGAGCTAACGTGCCGAAACCACTGTTGCTGGCCTCCCCGTGCGGTGCAGAATATGCAAGAGCAATGTAGAGCGCAGATAACGCCGAATGGTAGCGTATAGCACTGAAGCTTGAGCTATACTTAGCAAACGTATCCTAACCTCACATAACAAATCGTAACATATCTAAACCTAACGTGCCGCGACAACTACTGCTGACGCCCCAGAGACATGCAGACATACTAGAGGCGAGTAGATTGTCGAAGTCCATAGATCAGTAGCGCATGGAGGAAAAATCGAAGCTACCCTAACCTAACCCAAACTAACGTAATATAACCAAACGTAACCTAACACAACCTAACGTGCCGAGGCCACAGTTGCTGCCCCCCCCCCCCCAAGAACCTGGCAGAACTTTAAGAGGTGAGTGGAGCGTAGAAGCTCATAGGAGAGCAATGTATTGCATAAAAGTCGAAGCTATACTAACCTAGCTCCGCATACCCTAACCTAGCACCGCCTACCCTAACATAACAGAAATTAACGAAGCTCAACCTAACTTGCCGCGCCCACTACTGCCGGCCTCCCTGCACCCTTGAAGAACATGTTAGAGAAGAGCATAGCACGGAAATACATAGAACAGCAGTTTATTGCGGAAGAGCTAAAGGTACCATGACCTAAGCCAAACAAACTTAACGTATCCGAGCATAACGTAGCTCAAGATAACGTGACGCGACCACTATTTCTGGCTTCCGCAGAGCTAAGCAGAATAAGTTAGAGCGATGCAGAGCGCAGGAATCTGCCGAATAACTGTGTATAGCACAGAAGTCAAGGCTATAATGCCCAAACCTATCACAGGCTAACATAACCAAGCGTAACGTAACTAAAACTAACGTGACGCGACCACCATTGCTGTCATCCCCAGAGACAAGCAGTGCATATTAGAGGAGAGCAGAGTGCAGGAATTCATAGGATAGCAGGGTGTTGAAGAAGAGACAATGTTACCCTGACCGAACCCACACCAACCTAACAGAAACGAACTTAACGCAACCCAACATAACGCGCCACGATCACCATTGCTGCCGTCCCCAGAGGCATGCTGAATGCGATAGAGAAAGGTAGAGCACAGAGATATACAAAATAGCAGTGCGTAGCACATTAGTCAAATCAATGCTAAGCAAACTTGTCCCAACGTAACAAAAACGAACGTAACATAACACAACCTGACGTGCCACGAACACTATTGCTGACGTCCACACATACATGCAGAATATAATAGAGCACAGTAGAACTCAGAAATCCGTAGGTATCGGCGTGTAGCACTTAAGTCAAAGCTACCCTACCCAAACGCAACCTAACCTAACATAATCAAACGCAAGCTAACCAAGCCTAACGTGCCGCAACAAGTATTTCTGGCCTCACCGCAGCGAAGCAGAACATATTAGAGGAGTGCAGAGCGCACAAACACATAGGATAACAGTGTATAGCAGAAAAGTCAAGGATACCCTAGCATAACCAATAAAAACTAAACTATCCGAACGTATCATGACTGAACCTAACGTGCCGCGCCTTCTATCGCGGGCGTCCAGGCAGACATGCAGAGTATGGTACAGCGCAGTGCAGCGCATGAATCCTTGGAATGTCTGCGTGCAGCGCAAAAGTCGAAGCTATACTAACATAAGATTACGTAATCTGACGTAACAAAACGTAACATAGCCAAGCCTAATGCGCCGCGACCACTATTTCTGGCCTCTCCGCAGCCAGGAAGAACATGTTAGAGGAGAGCGTAGCGCAGAAACCCATAGAACAGCCATGTACAGCTGAATAAGTCAAAGCTACGCTAACCTAAGCCAAACAAGCTTAACCTATCCGATCGTAACATAACTCAACAAAGTGTACCTCGACCACCATTGCTGGCGGCCCCAGAGACATGCTGAATACGATAGAGATCAGTAGAGCGAAGAAATCCATAGAATAGCCTTGTGTAAAACAAAATAGAAATCAATCCTCGCAAAACCCAGCCTAACCTATTACAACCACGGACTATATGACACAACCTACCACGCCGCGAACACTGTTTCCGGCCTCAGCAGATCGGAGCAGTACATATTAGGGGAGAGAAGAGCGACGAAGTCCTCAGTATAGCAGTGTGCAGCACAAAATTTAAAGCAGTCCGAACCTAACCTATCTTAGCCTACTCTAAACAAACATATTGTAACTCAGACTTACTTGAGGCGGCCACTACTTCTGCGTCCCTAGAGTCAAGCAAAGTGTAGTAGAGCAATGTAGGGCGCAGAAATCCACCGAATACCTGTGTATAACACAAAAGTCAAAGCTATCCTACCATAACCTAATCAAACGTAACATAACCGAAAGTAACCTAACTGAACCTAACGTGCCTAGACCATTATTTCTGGCCTTGCCAGAGACAAGCAGAACATACTAGAGCTGGGTAGAGCTCAGTAATCATCCTCATTGCTGTGTACGGCACAAAAGTCAAAGATACCCTAATCTAACCTGACGCAACCAAACGTGACCAAACGAAGCCTGACAACGACTTACGCGCTGAGTCCTCTATTGCTGGCCTCCCAAGAGACAAGTGGAAGGTATTAGAGGAGTATAGAGGGCAGATGTCCGTGGAAGCGCTGTTTATAGTGCAAATGTCAAAGCTACCATATCCTAACCTAACCAAACGTAACATAACATGACGCAACGTAGCTCAACCTAACGGGCCGAGACCGCTATCGCTGGCCTCGACAGGGACAGGCAGGATATACTAGTGCACAGTAGGGCGCAGAAACTCACCGCATTGCAGTGTATAGCACAAAGTCGAAGATACCCTTCCATAACGTTCCACAACCTATCCGGTCCTAACGTAGCACAACTGACGCTTACGTGCTGAGCCAACTATTGCTGGCCTCGCCCGAGCCAAGCAAAACATATAAGAGCATCATAGAGTGCAGAGACCCACCGAATAGCCCTGTACAGCACATGAGTCAGAGATAACCCGACCGGTTTTAGCCAAACCTAGCCTAACCGAGCGTAACACGACTCAACCTAAGGTGCCGCGATCACTATTGCTGGCGTCGCCAGAGAAAAGCACGGTAAGACGGAGCACAGTAGAGCGTAAACGTCCATATAATAGCAGAGTGTGGCACAAATATCAAAGCTGTCCATATCTAACCATAGGAAAAGTAACTTAACCAAATGTAACCTATCCCAAAGTGACGTGCCGCGACCTCGCTCGCTGGCTTCCAAGGTTTAAAACTGGACGTGTCAGGCCTCAGTGGAGCGAAGAAGTCCAGCGTATAGTAGTGTATAGCACAAAAGTCAAGGGTACCCTACCTTAACCTAACCAATCGTAACATAGCCAAACGTAACCTGACTAAACCTATGGAGCCGCGATCACTATCGCTGGCACACATATGCAATGTTAGAAGAGAACAGCTTTGACTTTTTGCTACACACAGCTATCCGAAGCAATTCTGCGCACTAATGTGCGCTATTGGATTCAGCTTGGATCTGCGGAGGCCAGCAATTGTGGTCTCGGCACCTTATGACGGGATAGGCGACGTTAGTCTCAGTAGGGCTAGGGCAGGTTATGTCAGGATATCTTCGACTTTTGTGCTGTACACTGCAATGGGATGGATATCTGCGCTCTACTGTGCCCTAATATTTTCTGTTTAGCTCTGGCGAGGCCAGCAATGGTGGTCTCGGCATGTTAGGTTGTGCTAAGTCACGTTTGGCTTGGTTAGGATATGTTATGTTCGTCTAGGATAGCTTTGACTTTCGCACTGTACACTGTTTTCGGCGTATTTCTGCGCTCTACTATGCTCTACTATTTTCTGCTTGGCACTGGCAAGGCCAGTAATAGTGGTCGCGGCACGTTATGTTGAGTTAGGCAACGTTTGGCTATTTTATGTTAGTTTGGGTTAGGTTCGGGTAGCTTTGACTTCTCCGCTACACATTGCGGTACTATGGACATCTGAGCGCTACCCTCCTCTACTAAGTGCTGCACTGCGCTGGGGATGCAGGCAGTGGTGGTCGCAGCACGTTGGCTTGTCGTATGTAATGTTTGGCTATGTGGCGGTTGTTTATGTTTGGACAGGTTAGCGTTGAGCTTTGTGCTATACGCTGACACACTGTAGATTTTTGAGTTCTACCATGCTCTAGTATGTTCTGCTTGGCCCTGAAGATGCCAGCAACAGCGTTCCTGCCACGTTTCGTTGAGTTAGGCTACGATAGGTTACTTTACTTTTGGTCAGGTTAGCATAGGATAGCTTCGGGTTTCGACATATACGCTGCTTTTCAGTGGATTACTGGCATCTACTGTGCTCTAATATCTTCTGCGTGGCTCTAAGGAGGTCAAAAATGGTGTTTTCGGCACATTAAGTTGAGTTAGGTTTCGTTTGGTTACGTTAAGTTATGCTAGGTATAATTAGGATATCATTGACTTTCGTGCCATACGCTGTTATTCGGTGGGTCCCTGCGCTCTAATGTGCTCTACTATATTCTGCACGGCCCTGGCGAGTACAGCAAGGGTATTCGCGGTACGCGATGTTTGGTAAGGTTATATTGGTTTGGGTTATGTTCGGATAGCTTTGACTTTTCAGCTATACACATCGAATCGATGGATTTCTGCGCCCCACTCCCCTCTAATATGTCCTGCTCGGCTCTGGGGAGGCCAGCAATAAGTGTCGCGGCACTTTAGGTTGAGTGATGTTACGTTTGGTTATGTAAGGCTTTATTATGTTAGGACAGTATAGCTCAGACTTTTTTGCTACTCACAGCCTTCGGTGAATTTCTGCGCTCTACTGTGCTCGAGTATGCTGCCCTTGGCTCAGGCGATGCCAGCAATTCCGGTCTCGGCACATAATGAGTTATGCTACGCTTCGTTACGTTATGTTAGCGTGTGTTATGTTTGGGTAGCTTTGACGCTTCTGCTATGCACTGCTGTCCTATGGATTTCCGCGCTATACTCTACTCTAATATGTTCTGCTCTTCTCCGGGGTTGCCTGCAATAGGAGTCTCGGCTCGTTAGGTGGAGATGTGTTACGTTTGGCTGGGTTAGGTTATGTTAGGTTTGCTCAGCATAGCCTTGACTTTCGTACTATACACTCTTATGCGATGGATTTCTGCGCATTACGGAGCTCTACTGCATTCCGTTTGGCCCCGACGAGGAAAGCAATGGTGGTCGCGACACGTTAGATTGGGTTACGATACGCAGGGTTATGCTACGATTGATTATGTTAGGATATGATATCTTTGACTTTTGAGCTGTACCCTGCTGTTCGGTGGATTTCTGCGCCCTACATTGCGCTAATATGCTCTGCATGGCTCTGGGGTGACCGGCAAATGTTGTCTCGGAACGTTAGCTTGAGGTACGTTACGTTTGGTTGGATCTGGTTAAGATTAATTATGATAGGATAGCTTTGACTTTCGTGAACACAAAGCTATTCGGTGGATTTCCTACCTCATATGTGCGCTAATATATTCTGCTTGGCCCTGGGTAGGCCAGCAATTGTGATCACCGCATGTTACGTTGAAGTATGCTACGTTTGGTTAGTTTACGTTGGTATGAGCTAGGCTTTTGTAGTTCCATCTTTTCTGCTATGTATTGCGATTCTATCGATTTCTGCGCTCTACTCCCCTCTAATATTTTCTGCTCGGCTCTGGGGATGTCAGCAATAATTGTCTCCTCAAGATGGTCTGGGTTAGGTTACGTTTGGCTATATTAAGGTTTGTTACGTTAGGATGGGATTGATCTTACTTTTTTGCTACACAATGATTTTTGTTGCACTTCTGCGCTCTACTATGCTCTAGTATGTTCTGCTTGGCACTGAGGAGGCCAGCAACAGTGGTCACGCCACGTCACATTAAGCTGGGCTACGCAAGGCTTCGTTACGTTTTGTTGGGTTAGGACAGGGTAGCTCTGACATTTGTGATATACACTTATATTCGCTGGATTTCTGCGCTCCGCTATGCTCTAATAACTTCTGCTTCGCTCAGGGCAGGCCAGCACTAGTGTCCTCGGCACGTTAGGGCGAGCTCCGTTGCGTTTGGCTTTGTTAGGTTTCGTTTGGTTCGGTTGGGGTAGCTTTCACTTTCGTGCTGTGCACTGTTATTCGGTGGACTCCTGCGCTCTACTGTGCTCTACTATATTCTGCTTTGCTTTGGGGAGCCCAGGAATTATGGTCGCGGCACGCTGTGTTGAGCTAGGCTACGCTTGGTTATATTACGTTAGTTAGGGTTGGGTTTGGAGTTCTTTCACTTATCTGCTATACACGGAGATTCCACGGACTTCTGCGCTCTACTCTCGACTAACACGCTTTGCTCTATTCCGGGGAGACCAGCAATAGTGGTCGCGGCACGTTAGGTTGAGCTATGTTACGCTTGGTTATATTACGATTCGTTATGTTAGGACAGGATAACTGCGACTTTTTAGCTGCACACTGCTTTCGGTGCATCTCTGCGCTCTACTGTGCTCTAATATGTTCAGTTTCGCTCCGGGGTTGCCAGCAATTGTGGTCTCGGCACGTTACGTTGAGTTATGCTACGTTTGTTAATGTTATGTTGGTATGGGATAGGTTCGCGAAGCTTCGAATTTTCGGCTATGCACTGCGATTCTATGGATTTCTGAGCACTACTCGCCTCTACTATGACCAGCACAGTTCTGGGAAAGCCAGCAATAGCGTTCGCGGCGTGTTAGGCGGAGTTAGTCTACGTTCGGTCATTTTATGATTGGTTTGGTTAGGATAGGATAGGTTTGACTTTTCTGCTATACACTGATATTCGGAGGACTTCTGCGCTTTACTCTCCTCTAGTGTGTCCTGCTTGGAACACAGGAGCGCAGCAATAGAGGCCTCGTCACTTAAGATTGAGATAGGTTACGTTTGGCATGGTTAGGATAGGAAAGCATAGACCTATGTGCCTTACACTGGTATTTGGTGGATTTCGGCGCTCTAATGCGACCCAACATTTTCCGCTTGGCTTTGGGGAGGCCAATAATAGAGACCGCGGCACGTTATGATTGGTTAGGTTACGTTTGTTATGTTAGGTCTGGTTAAGTTCTGTAAGTGCAGCTTTGACTTCTTTGCTACACACAGCTATTCGGAGAATTTCCGCGCTATACTGTGCTCTGGTATAACCTGCCTGGCTCTGGGAATGCCAGAAATTGTAGTCTCCACACGTTATGTTCAGTTATGCTACGTTCGGTTAGGTTACGTTAGCAGATGTTGGGTACGGGTAGCTTTGACTTTTTGCAATACTCTGCGATTCTATGGATTTTTGCTCTCTACTCCATCCTAGTATGTTCCGCTCTGATACGTGTAGGCCGGAATTAGTGGTCGCGGTTCAGTAAGTTGAGCCAGGTTACGTTAGGTCAGGTTAGGTTATGTCAAGTTTGGCTAGGGTAGCTTCGACTTCTGGCTATACACTGCTATTCGTTGGTACACAGCGACCTATTGCGGTCTGCCATATTCCGCTTCGCCCTGGCGAGGCCAGCAGTAGTTGTCGCGGTGCATTACTTTGAGTTAGGCTGCGTTAGGCTATGTTATGTTGGTTTGGTTTAGGCTCGGGTTGCTTTGACTTTTCTGCTACACTCTACGAATCTATGAATTTCTGTGCACTACTCTGCCCTACTATGCTCTCCTTGGCGCTGGAGGCCAGCAGTAGTGGTAGCGGCGCGTTAGGTGGAGTTATATTACGTTCAGTTAAATTAGTTTTGGTCTGGTTATGATTGCGCAGCTTTGACTATTTCCTTACACTGCAATGGGGCACATGTGTGCGCTCTACTTTGCTCTAGTATATCCTGCTTGGCCCTGGCTCGGCCAGAAGGTATGGTCGCGGCACGTTATTTTCATTTGGGCTACGTTTGACTAGTTTGCGTTTGTATGGGTTATGATTGGATGACATACTTTTCAGCTATACACTGCGTTTCTATGGACTTCTGCGCTCTGAACTCCTCTAACACGTTTTTCTCGGCTCTGGGGAGGCAAGCAATGGCGGTCGCCGCACATTAGGTCGAGTTACATTACGTTTGTTTATGGTACGATTTGTCATGTTAGGACAGGATAACTTCCACTTCATTGTTACACACTGTCTACGGCGCATTTCTGCGGTCTACTGTGCTCTAGTAAGCTCTGCTTTGCTCTGGGGATTGCCAGCAATTGTGGTCTCGGCATTTTATATTGAGTTATGCTACGTTTGGTACGGTTATGTATCTATGTGTAAGGGACGTGTAGCTTTGACTTTACAGGTATCCACTGCGATTCTTTGGATTTCCGCGCTCTCCTCTCCTCTACTATGTTTTGCGCGGCTCTGGGTAGGCCAGCAATAGTGATCGCGGTACGTTAGTTTGAGTTATGTTACGCTTGGTTTAGTTACGTGTTGATATGTTAGGAGTGGATAGATCTGACTGTTGTGCTATCCGCTGCCACGCGGTGGATTTCAGCAATCCACTGTGCTGTAGTATGCTCTGCTTGGCTCTGGGATGCCAGCATTAGTGCTCCCGTAACATTAGGCTGAGTTTGGTTACGTTTGGTTTGGTTAGGTTTATCCGAGTTAGGTTGCTGTAGCATCGACTTTTCTAATATACATTGCTATCCTGCGGGCAACTGCGCTCTACTCTCCTTTTGTATGTTCTGTTTGGCGATGGCGAGGCCAGCAATAGTGGACTCGGCTCGTTGGGTCTGGTTTGTTTAAGTTCGGTTTGGTTAGGCTTGGTCAAGTATGTTTAGCGTGTCTATGACATTTGTGCTTCTCCCTGCTCTTTGGAGGCTTTCTGCAATCTGCTGTGCACTAGCGTATTCCACTTCGTCCTGGGCAATCCAGCAATGGTGGTCGCGGATCATTAGGTTTAGTTAGGTTGCGTTTAGATTTATGACGTTTGGATAGGTTAGGATAGGATAGCTGTGACCTTTATGCCATGCGCTGCTATGCGCCGTATATCTACGCTCTATATTGCTTTATTACACCCTTCTTGTCATTGAGGAGGACAGCAATAGTTGTCGTGGCACGAAAGATTGGGTTAGATTACGTTTTGTCAGGTTAGGTTAGGCCAGGTTGTGTTAGTATACATTCAACCCTTGTGCTTTACGCTGCAATTAGGCGGATTCAGGTTGCAATGCGGCGGATTTCCACGCTATACTATGCTCTGGTATATTCTGCTTGACTCTGCTAAGGCAAGTAATAGTGGTCTTGTCACGTTAGGCTGAGATGGTGTACGCTTGGTTACGTTTTTATAGCTAAGGTTATGTTTGGATGGCTTCGACATTTCTGCCGTACACTGTGATTCAATGGATATCTGCGCTCAATTCTCTTCTAAGGTGCTCTGCTTGACCCTGTGGGGGGGGGGGTAGCAATACTGGTCGCGGCGCGTTAGGTTGAGTTAGACTACGTTCGGTTTGGTTAGGTTAAGTTGGTTTGGGTTAGAGTACCCTTGTTCCTTGTGCTCAGCGCATATTTTCTATGGACTACTGTGCTCCACTGTGCTGTATCACATTCCACGTATCCCTGCGGACGCCAACAGAAGACGTCTCGGCACGTTGGGTTGATTTATGCTATGTCTGGGTATGTTAGGTTAGGTTAGGTTTGGTCCGGATATCTTTGACTTTTGTGCTATTCACTGCAATGCGGTCGATTTCTACGCTTTACTGCTCTCTACTTTATTCTTCTTGGCTACGCGGATGTCAGAAGTGGTGGCCTCGGCACTCTGGGTTCAGTAAGGTTACGTTTGCATGTGTTGCCTTTTGTCAGGTTTGGAGACGAGAGGTCTAACTCTTGGGACATACGCTGCTTTTCGATGGACTTCTGCATTCTAACGTGCTCTAATATGTTCAGCTTTGCTCAGGGAAAGGCAGCTACAGTGGTATAGGCTCATTACGTTGAGTTATGCTACGTTCGCTTAGGTAAGGTTAGGTCTGGTTAGGTTAGGATGTCTTTGACTTTTGCGCATTACACTGCAATGCGGCGGACTTCTACACTCTACTGTGCTCTGGCTTATTCTGATTGGCTCTGTGGAGGTCAGCAATACAGTTCTAGGCACGTTAGGCTCAGCTATGCTACGTTTAGTTATGTTACATTTGTTTAGGTTAGGCTAGTATAACTTTGACTTCAACGCTGTAATCTGCTATTCGGTAGATTTCTTCTCGCTACTATGATCCAATATGCACTGCTTCGTTCCGGCGATGCCAGACATGGTGGCCGCGGCGCGTTATGTTGTGTCAGGCTTCGTTAGGTTAAGTTCGGTTTGTATGGATTATGTATGGATGTCTTTGACTACTGTTCTGACCACCGTAATGCGGTGGACTGCTGTGCTCTAACGTCCTATAGTGTGATCAGCTTGGCTCTGGGGACGCGAGTAATAGTGGTCTCTACACATCAGGCTGAGATATGATACGTTAGGTTATCCTGCGTTTGCCTTGGTTAGGTTCGGATTGTTTCCACTTTTCTGATGTATGCTGGGTTTCTATGGGTTTCTCCGCTCTCCTCTCCTCTAATACGCTCCGCATGGCTCTGAGGAGGCCAGCAATCCTGGTCTCGGTACGTTAGGTTTAGTTAGGTCACGTTTGTTTAAGTTACGTTAGTCTGGGTTAGGTTTGCATAGCGATGACCTTCGTGGTATACACTGATATTCGGTGGATTTCTGCGCTCTACTGTGCTCCAATACGCTCTGCATTTCTCTGAGGAAGCTAGCAATCGTGGTCCGGTCACATTAGGTTGCATTATGTTGCGCTGGGTTATGTTACGTGTGTGTAGGTCAGGATAAGGTAACGTTGACCTTTGCGCTCTACACTGCAATTCGGTGGATTTCTGCGCTCTAATGTGATAACGTATTTTCTGCTTGGCTCTGGGGAGGCCAGTAGTTGTGGTCTAGCAAAGTTAAGTTGAGATACGCTACGTTTGGTTAGGTTACGTTGGCCATGGTTAGGTTTGCTTCGCTTCGACTCTTGTGCTATAAACTGCGATTCTATGAATTTCTGCTCTCTACTCTCCTCTATTATGCTCTGCTTGTCTCTTTGGAGGACAGCAATGCTGTTCGCGGCACGTTCGGTTGTGTTACGTTAGGTTTGGTTATGTTAGGTTAGGTTCAATTTGGTCGGGTTTTCATTGACTGTTGTGTCACACACTACCCTTCGGTGGACTTCTACGCTCTACATTGCTCTACCATACTCTGCTCAAATCTGTGATTGGCAGTAATAGTGGTCTCGTCACGTAAGACTAAGGCAGCCTACGTTTGGCTAGCTTATGTTTGTTTGTGTTAGTTTAGGATAGCTTCCATTTTTGTGGTATACACTCTTCTTCTGTAGATTTATGCGCTCTACTATGCTCTGCTGCATTCTGTTTGGCCCTGGAACACCCAGCAAGAGTGGTCGCGGCTTGTTATGCTGAGTTAGGCTTCGTTTGGGCAGGTTATATTGATTTGAGCTAGGTATGGGTAGCTTTGGCTATTCTGCTATACACTGCGATTCTTTGAATTTCTGCTCCCGACACTCACCTAATATGCTCTGATTGACCCTGTGTATGCCAGCAATACCTGTCTTGGCGCGTTAGGTTGTGTCAGACTACGTTCGGCTAGGTTAGGCTAAGTCGGTTTAGCTTAGGGTATCTTTGTCACTTGTGCTCAGCGCAGATATTCTATGGGCTTCTGGGATCCACTGCGCACTATGATATTCCGCTTATCTCTGCCGACGCCAGAAATAGTGTCCTCGGCACGTAAGAATGTGGTCGGCTACTTTCGATTATGTTCCGTTTGGAAATGTTAGAATGGGGTAGCTTTGACTTTTGTATTACGCACTGCGATTCTATGAATTTCTGCGCCGTACTATCCGCAAATATTTTCTGCTTGGCTCTGAGGAGGTCAGCAATAGAGATCTCGTCGCGTTAGGTTTGGTTAGGATACACATGGTTACCTTGTGCTTGGTTACGTGAGGATACGGTAGCTCTTACCTTCGTGCTATGCATTGCCATTCTATGGTCTCCAGCGCTCTACTCTCCTCCAATATTTTCTGTTTGGCTCTGTGGAGGCCGTCAACAGCGGTCTCGACATATTCGTTTGAATTAGGTTACGCTTGGTTATGCTACGTTTGGTTAGGGTAGGATAGGGTAGCCTTGACTTTTGTGCTCTGCACTGCAGTTCGGCGCATTACTGCACTATACTCTGATCTAGTATGTTGCGCTTGGCTCTGGGGTGGCCAGCAGTAGTGTCCACGGCACGATAGCTTTAGTTCGATTACGTTCGGTTATGTTACATTTGATTATGTTAAGATAGTGTAAATTGGCTTTTGTGCTATGCACTGCTATTCTATGGATTTCTGCGCTCTAAGCTTCTCTGATAAGTGCTGATTGCCTCTGGTGACGCCAGCAATAACTGTGGCGGTACGTTAGCTTGTGTTCGGTTACGTATGTTAATGTTACTATTTGTTAGGTTTGGAGAGTATAGCTATGACTTTTGTGCTATACACTGATACTCGGTGGATTTCTCGAGTCTACTGTGCTCTGATATGCCCTGTTTTCCTCTGGGGAGTACAAAATTTGTGGGTGCGGCACGTTAGTCTGAGTTAGGTTAAGTTTGGTTAGGTTAGGTTTTGTTATGATAACATTGACCTTTCTGCTATACACTGCCATGCTAATGGCTTCTGCGTTCTATTCTCCTCCGATATTTTCCGCTTTGCGATTGGGAAATCATCAATATTGGCCTATGCACGTTAGGTTTTGTTAGGTTTCGTTAGGTAATGTTACGTTTGGTTAGCTTAGGTTAGGATATCTCTGACTTTTGCGCTATACATTTCTATTTGGTTGCTTTCTGCGCGCTACTGTACTGTACTATATTCTGCTCGACTCTGCGGTGTCCACCAATAGTCGTCGCGTCGCGATAGGTTCTGTTAGGTTTCACTTGCTAATGTTAGCTTTGGTAAGGTTAGGATAATGTAGCTTTGATTTTTGCGCCTGCCAAGGCCAATCGGTGTATTCCTACGCTCTACATTACTCTACTACGCCCTGCACAACTCGGGGAGGCCATTATTAGTGGGCTCGGCACGTGAGGTTGTGTTACGCTATGCTTGGTTTTGTTACACTAGTTTGAGTTAGTTTCGGATTGCTTTGGCTTTGATGGTATAATCTGTTGTTCTGGGGACGCCTGCGCTCTACTGTGCCCTAGTATGTAGCGCTTTACACTGTGGAGGTCAGCAATAATGGTCTAGTCACGTTAGGTTGAGATAGGTTACTCTTGTTTATGTTATGTTTGGTTTGGTTAGGAGAGGGTAGCTTCGACTTTTGTGCAGTACACTGCAATTCGGTGGATTTCTGAGCTCTTCTGTGATCTAATTTTCCTTGCTTTGCTAACGAATGCCAGAAATGGTGGCCGCGGCGCTTCAGGCTAGGTTAGGTTATGTTCGGTTAGGTTAGGTTTGTTCGTCTTGGGTTGGGATATCTTTGACCTTCGTGCTATACACTACCGTTCCATGGACCTCTGTGCTCTACTCTCCTCTACTATGCCCTGCTTGGCTCTCGGGAGGCCAGCAGTTGTGGTCTATGCAGGTTAGGATTAGTTATGTTACATTTGGTTATCATACGTACGAATAGTTTAGGAGATGACGGCTTCGACTTATGTGCTGTACACTGCTGGTCGGTGGATTTCTGCGACCTATTGCGCTCTAGTATGTTCTGTTTGGCTCTGGTATGTCATGAAATAGCGTTAACGTCACGTTAAGTTGAGTCATCTTACGTTTGGTTACGTTACGATTGATTAGGTTAGGAGGGTCTAGCTTTGACTTTTGCGCTGTACACTGCTATTCGGCGGATTTTTGCACTCTACTATGCTCTAATATGTTCAGCTTGGCTCTGGGAGTGCCAGAAATACTGCTACCGCCAGATTGCAATGAGTTAGGCTACGCTTGGTTAGGTTAGGCTAGCGCAGTTTAGGTTAGGATATCTATGCCTTTTTTGTTTTACACTGCAGTGCGTCGGAAGACTTTGCTGTATACACTGCAATTCGTTGGGTTTCTACGCTCTACATTGCTCTACGATTCTCTGCTCGGCTCTGGGGAGGCCAGTAATGGCTGTCGTGGCACCTTAGGAAGAGTTGGGTTACGTTTGGCCAGATTAGGATAATGTGGCATTGACTTTTGTGTTACACACTGCTATGCGGTGGATTTCTGTGCCCCACTCTTTTCTAATGCCTTCTGCTTGACTCTCGAGAGGCCAGCAATTGTGGTCTCGGCACGGTAGATTTAGTTACGTTACGCCCGGATTGGTTAGGATAGGTTAGGTTTGGTTTAGGTAGCTTCGACTTTCGTGCCATATACTGCTGTCTGGATGATTTCAGCGTCATTCACTGCTCCGCTATACTCTGCTCAGCTCTCGTGGGACCAGCAATACTGGTTGTGGCACGATAGATTTTGTTATGCTACGTTTGGTAATGTTACGATTGGTTATGTTAGGATATTATAGCTGTGACCTTTGTGCTATACACGGCTATTCGGTGAATTGCTACTCTCTACATTGCTGCACTATGCTCTGCTCTTCTACGGGGGGGGGGGGCAGTAATGGTGGTCTCTGCATGTTCGGTTGAGTTAGGCTACGTTTGGTATGGTAATATTAGCTTGGGTTAGGACTGGATTGCTATGACTTTCGTGGTATAAACTGTTGGTCGGTGGACTTCTGCGCTCTACTGTGCACTAGTGTGTTCTGCTTTCCTCTGGGGTGGCCAGAAACAGAGGTCTCGGCAAGTTAGTTTGAGATAGATAACTTTTGGTTATATTACGTTTGGTTATGAAAGGAGTGGATAGCTTAGGCTTTTCTGCTGCACACTGCCATTCAGAGGATTCCTGCGCTCTACATTGCTCTTCTATACTCCGCCCGACTCTCGGGAGGACAGCCATCGTGTTCGCAGTACGTTAGGTTATGTTAGACTAAGTTTGGCTATGTTAGGTTGCGTTGAGTTAGGTTACGACTGTTTCGAGTTTTGTGCCACACAATGGTACTCTGTGGACTTCTGCGGCCTTCTGTGCGCTACCACGCTCTGCTTGTCTCTGTGCGCGCCAGGAACAGTGGGCAGGTTAGCTTGAGTTATGTTACGTTTGATTAGGTTAGGTATGATAAGCTTTGGTTAGGCTGTCTATGACTTTTGTGCTATTCACCGCTGTTCGGGTGTCACCAACGTTCTAGAGTGCTCTCCTATACTCTGCTTAGCTCTTGTGAGTTCAGCTATAGCAGTCGTGGCTCGTAATTTTGAGTTACGTTACGTCTGCTTATGTTAGGTTTGGTTAGGTTTGGATAGGATAGCTAAGACTTTTGGGATATACACTACTTTACAGTGGATTTCTGTGCTCTAATATGTTCTGCTTGGCTCCGGGGAGGCTAGAAAGGGAGGCGTCGGCTCGTTACGTTTAATCATTCTCCGTTTGGTTGTGCCAGGTTATGTCTTCTTCGGTTATTATACCGTTGCCTATTGTGCTATACATCGCTATTTGGTGGCTTTCCACGATCTACTGGGTTCTAATATACTGTTCTCGACTTTGGGGATGCCAGCAATAGTGGTTGCGGCGCGACACGCTTTGTTAGGCTACGTTTGGTAATGTTTCGGTTGGCTAGGTTAGGATATGGTAGCATTGTCCTGTGTGCTATACACCGCTGCTTGGAGGATTTCTGCGCTCTGCATTGTTCTACTTCATTCTGCTCGACGCTGGGGAGGCCAGAAATAGTGGTCTCGGCACGGTAGGTTGAGTTAGCCAACTCTTGGTTTGGTTATGTTTTCTTGGGCTTTTTATGGATAGCTTTGACTCTCTCGGTATACACCCTTATACGGTGCATTTCTGCACTCCGCTATGCTCTACTATATTCTGCCTTGCCCTGGGTAGTCCAGCAATAGTGGCCTCGGCTCGTTAGGCTGTGTTAGCTTACGTTTGGTTGTGTTCATCTATGCCAGGTTCGGTTAGTATATGTACGTCTTTCGTGCCATACAAAGCTATTCGGTGGATTTCCGCGCCTTACTGTGCTCTGCTATGTCTTGTTTAGACCTATGCAGGTCAGCAATAGTGGTAGAGGCACGTTGTGTTGGGTTAGGCTGCGTTAGGTTCGGCTATGCTACGGTCGGTTACGATGTTCATGTCTTTCGTGCTATACACTGTTTTTCGGTAGATCTTAGCGCTCTAGTGTGTTGTACCACATTCTGCTTGTCTCTCGCTAGGCCAGCAACTCTTGTGGCGGCACGTTACGTTGAGTTAGGCTGCGTTTTGTTAGGCTGTGTTCGTTTGGGTTGGGATAGATTAGCTTTGACTTTCGTGCTATGCATTGCTACTCTATTGATTTCAGCGCTCTGCTCTACTCCAATATTTTCTGCTTGAATCTGTGGAGGCCGGCAACAGTGTTCTCGACACATTAGGTTGGATCAGGTTACGTTTGATGTCACGGTTGGTTAGGGTAGGATAGGATAGCTTTGTCTTTTGTGCTATACAATGCTATACGGACGATTTCAGCGTTCCACATTGCTCTGCTATACTCTACGTAGCTATTGTGAGGCAAGCAATAGCGGCCGTGGCAAGTCTGCTTGTGTCACGTTGCGTCCGTTTATGTTACGTTTGCATATGTTAGGACAGGATAGCTTTGACTTTTACGCTGTATACCGCTATTCCGTGCATTTTTGCGCTCTTCATTCCTCTACTACGCACGGCTCGTCCCTGGGGAGGCCTTCAATAGCGGTCGTGTCATGTGCGGTTGTGCTACGTTACGCGTGTATACGTTAGGTTATGCTAGGATGACCACGACCTTTTTGCTATACACGGCTATTCGTTCGATATATGCGCTTTGAATTGATATGATAGCATCTGCTTCTCTTTGGGGATGCCAGCAATAGTGGTCGTTGCACGTTTGGTTTAGACAGGTTACGTTTGGTTGAGCTAGGTTTGGCCAAGTTTGGTTAGGACGGCTTTGACTTTGGAGCTATACACGGCTATTCGGTCGATAACTGCGCTCTGAATTTATATGATAGCATCTGCTTCTCTTTGGGGATGCCAGCAATAGTGGTCGTTGCACGTTTGGTTTAGACAGGTTACGTTTGGTTGAGCTATGTTTGGCCAAGTTTGGTTAGGAGGGCTTTGACTTTGAAGCTATGCACTGGTATTCGGTGGATCTCTGCGCTTTGCCGTGCTCTAGCATATTCTGCATGGATATGCTGACGCTAGCAGTATTGGTCTCGGCACGTTAGTCTCAGACACGCTGCGTTCGGTTATGTTACGTTTGGTTAGGTTGGGATAGGACTGCAATGACTTTTGTGCTGTAGACTGCTATTCGGTGGATTTCTGCGTTCTACATTGCACTACTAAACTTTGTTCTGCTCTTGGGTGGTCAGCAATAGTGGTCGATGCACGTTAGGTTAAGGTAGATCACGTTCGGTTAGAATAGGCTTGGTTGTGTTAGGTTAGGATATCATTGACTTTTGTGCTCCACCCTGCTATTCTATAGACTTCTGGGTCCTTCTGCGGCTATCACAATCTGCTTGTCTCTGTGGACGCCAGGTGACATGTTATGTTCTGATATCTTTGACTTCTGTGCTTTACACTTACGTGCGGCTGGTTTCTGCGGTCCACAGTGCTCTAGTGTATTCTGCTTTGCTCTGGGGAGGTCAGCAATAGTGGCCTGGGCACGTTAAGTTTTGTTAGGTTACGTTCGGATGTGTTACGTTTGGTTTGGTTAGGCAATGTAGCTCGAAATTTTATGCTCTGCACAGATACGCGGTTGATTTCTGCGCTCTACTGTGTTCTAATATTCCCTGCCTGGCTCAGGGAATTCCAGAAGTGGTTGCCGCGGCGCGCTAAGCTTGGTTATATAACGTTTGGAAGGTTACGCTGGGTAAGTTTGGTTAGGATGGCTTTGGCATTTGGCCTTTACACTGCATTACGGGGGACTTCTGCGCTCTACTGTGCTCTTGTGCCGAGACCACTGTTGCTGGCATCCCAAGGGCCAAGCAGAATATACTAGAGCGAAGTAGATTGCAGGAACCCTACATATGGCAGAATATAGCGGAAATATCGAAGCCATCTTAATCAAACGTAGATTAACCTTGTCTAACCGAACGTAACCTAACAAAATATATCGTTACACGACCGCTATTTCTGACCTCCCCAGAGTCGAGCAGAGTTCGGTAGAGCAATGAGGTGCGCAGACATCCAAAGAATAGCTGCGTATAACATAAAAGTCAAGGTTATCCTATCCCAATCTGACCAAACGTAACATAACCGAAGGTAACATAAATCAACCTAACGTACAGCGACCACAGTTGCCAGCGTCCCCAGGGTCGGGCAGAGTATAATAGAGCAAAGTAGGGCGCAGAAAATCACCGAATAACCGTGTATACAATAGGAGTCGATATAATTCTGTCCTAACTTAACAAAACGTAACACAGCCAAACATAAGCTGATTGACGCTACCGTGCCTTGGCCACCATTGCTGTCCTCCACTTTGCCAAGCAGAAGATATTAGAGGGGAGTAGAGCACAGAAATTCACCGAACAGCAGTGTATAGCACAAAAGTCAATGCTGACCTGGCATTACCTACCAAACCAAACAAGCACATACGTAACATTGCAGAACCTAACGCGCCGCGACCACTGTTGAGGGCCTGCGCACAGTCGACTAGAGCATATTAGAGCACAGTAGAGCGCAGAAAATCAACCAAGGGCATTTTATAGCACAAAAGGCAAATGTACCACCTCCTACCCTAACCAAGGGTAACTCAGCCAAACGTGAACCATCCGAACCTAACGAGCGGAGACCACTATTATTGCCCTCCCCATGGTGGAGCAGAGCGCAGTAGAGCACAGTAGAGCCGAGAAGGCCATAGAAAAGCAGTGTTGAGCACGAAAGTCAAAGATAACCAAACCTCTCCCATCGTAACCTAACCTAACCGAGCGTAATCTAACACAACCTAGCTTGCCTCAACCATTATTTCTGGCCTCCACAGAGCAAAGCGGTGCGTATTATATCACAGTACAGAGCAGAAATACGCTGTAGAGCAGTGTTTAGCACACAAGTGAAAGCTGCCCTTGCCTAACATAACCAAACATAACGTAACCAAACGAAAATTAACACAAACTAACGTGCCTAGGCCACAATTGCTGGCCCTGCCAGAGCCAAGCTGAAAACGAGAGAGCAGTGTAGAGCGTAGAAATCGACCGAATAGCAGTGTTTATCACAAAAGTCATATCTACCCTCTCCTAACGTTACCAGTCACAATATACCCAAACGTAATCTAACTCCACCCAACGTGCCGGTACCACTATCGCTGGGCATACCAGAGCCGAGCTGAACATATTAGAGCGCAGTAGATCGCAGAAGTCCACCGAACAGCAGTGCATGGCACAAGAGTCAAAGCTACCCGCCCCTGTTCTAACCTAACCTAACATAAACAAGCTTAACGTATCTCATCAAAACGTGCCATGACTATTATTACTGGCCTCCCCAGAGTCTAGCAGAGTGTAATAGTGCAGTGTAGCGCGTAAAAATCCACCGAAACGCAGTGAACGACTCGAAAGCCAAGGCTACCTTGTCCTAACCTATACTAATGTAATATAGCCGAACGCATCCTAACTTTACCTAACCCGCCGAGACCGCAATCGTTGGAATCTAGAGAGCCAACCTGAATATATTAGGGCACACTAGAGCGCAGAAAACGTCCGCATTGCAGCGTAAAGCACAAAAGTCGCAGACACGCTAAGATAACCTGAGCTAACCTACCCCAACCGAACGTATCCTAACCCAACGGAACCTAGTCTAACACGACATATCGTGCCGAGACCACTATTGCCGTCTTTTCCATAGCCAATCTGAACATATGAGATCACAGTGGAACGCGGAAGTCCACCGAATATCAGTCTATAGCTCAAATGCCAGCTACCCTCTCCGAACCTAACCAATCTTAACATAATCTAACGAAATCTGTCTCGACATAACGTGCAGCGTGCACCGCTGCTGGCCTCCTCAGAGCCCAACAGAGTATAGTAGAGCACAGCAGTGCGCAGGAATCTACCGAAAAACAGTGTATACCAGGAAATTCAGATCTATGCATACCTGACACAAACAAACATAGCCTAACCGAACGCAACCTAACCCAATCTAACGTGCCGAGACCACATTTGCTGGCCTCCCAGGAGAAAGGGAAAGCGAATTAGAGCACAGTAGAGCTCAGAAGTCCACCGAATATCAGTGCATGGCACAATAGTCTAAGCTATAACCTCCTACCCTAACCAAACATGACATAAACAAACATAGCTTAACTGAACCTAACGTGCCGAGACCATTATTTCTGACCTTCGCAGAGTCGAGCAGATCATAGCCAAGCACAGTAGAGCGCAGAATTCCACTGTAGAACAGTGTATAATAGGAAAGACGTAGCAATACACACCCAACCGAACCTAACTTTACCCAACCAAGCGTATCATAACCAAACCGAACGTGCCGAGACCACTATTGCCGGCATCCCAGCGCCAAGCAGAGAATATTAGAGCACAGTAGAGCGCACTGATCTACCGAGTAGCAGTTCATAATACAAAAGTCAAAGCCACTTTCTCCTAACCTAGTCAAGCGTTACATAAGCGGACGTAACGTTACCATACCTGACGTGCAACGAAAGCTATTGATGGCCATTAGTGAGCTAAGCGGAGTGCAGCAGGCAACGTGGAACGCCGAAATCGTCCGATTAGCAGGGTATAGCGCAAAAGTCAAAGATATCAGTCTTAACCTAGCCAAACGTAAGCTAACCAAACGTAACTTAGCACAACCTAGCGTGCCGTGAGCACATTTAGCGGCATCCCCAGCGCCAAGCATAGCATAATACAGCACAGTAGGTGGCACTGTTCCACCTAGTGGCAGTTAATATTACAATAGTCAAAGCCATTCTCCCCTAACCTAACGAAGCGTAACATAAGTGGACGTAGCGTAACCCAACCTGGCGTGCCACGGAAGCTACTTCTGGCCCCAAGTGAGCTAAGCAGAGTGCAGCAGAGAAGCGTGGAACGCTGTAATTGTCCGATTAGCAGAGGACAACACAAAAGTAGTAGATACACTGACCTAACCTGACCAAACCCAACCTAACCAAACGTAACCAATCCCAACATAAAGTGACTAGCCCACAAATGCTGGCAACTCCATCGTCAAGCTTGGCGTATTAGGTAGAGTACAGCGCAGAGGTCCATAGTATGGCAGTGTATTGCACGACAGTCAATGAGGACCTAACGTAGCACAGACAATCTTAACCAAACCAAACCTAACCTAACGCAACGTAACGCCCCGCAGTCCCCATTTCTGGCAAACCCAGATCGAAACAGGGAGTATTAGGTCACAGTAGAGCGCAGAAATCCGCCGAATAGAAGTGTACAGCACAAAACTCGAAGCTATCCTGGCCTAACCTAACCAAACGTAGCACATCCAAACGTAACACAACCAAACGTAACCTAACTGATCTTAACGAGCTTAGACCACTATTGCAGACATCCCCACAGCAAAGCGGAATACACTAGAGCACACTGGAGCGCAGAAATCCGCCGCACGGAAGTACAAAGCACAAAAGTAAAGGGTATCCTATCCTAACAAGACGTACCATAACCAAACGGAACGCAGCCTAGCCCAACCTAACGTGCCGAGATCACTATACCTGACGTCCACAGAGACAACCAGTGTGTGATAGCGCACAGGACGGCCCAGAAGTCCAAAGGATATCAGAGTGTGGTACGGAAGTCGATGACATCCTAACCTAACACAACGTTGCCTAACCTAACCGAACGTGATCTAACTCAACCTAACCTGCTGCGGCCGCTATTGCTGGCCTCCCAAGAGCAGAACAGAGTATAGTAGAGCAATTTAGAAGGCAGAGGTCCTCCGAATGACAGTGTATAGCACAAGAGTCAAGGCTACCCTATCTTAACATGAGCAAAGGTAACAAAACGGAACGCAACCTGTCTCAGACTGAGGTGCCGATACCAATGCTGCTGGCCTCCCTGCATCTATACAGAATATACTAGAGCACAGCAGAGCGCAGTGGTCCGCCGTATAGCTGTGTAGCTCCAAAGACAAAGCCATCCTAACCAAACTTAGGCAAACATAGCCTAACCAAACGTGCCACGACCAATTTTGCTGGCATTCCCGGAGAGAAGCAGATGCTAGTAGAGCAATGCAGGGCGCAGATATCGACTGAATAACAGTGCATAGCACAAGAGTTAAAGCTAGCCCATCCAAACCTGTCCTAACGTAGCCAAGTCAAGCGTAACCTAACTCAACCTAGCATGCCGGGACCACAATTGCTGGCCTCCACGGAGCAAACCAGAACTTACTAGGGCACAGCAGAACGCAGATGTTCAACTTATAGCATTGCATATCACGAAAGTCAAAGCAATCCTCTCCTAACATAACTAAACGTAACGTAACCAAACGTAACCTAACTATACCTAAAGTGCCAGGACTAATATTGCTGCCCTCCACAGACTCAAGCAGAACGCATTACAGGAGTACAGAGGGCAGATGCCCATATTGTCGCAGTGTATAGAATAAAGGTCAAAGCTTCCCTATCATAACCTAACCAAACGGAGTATACGCAAACATTGACCGCCTCAGCCTAACGTGCCGACAGCACTATTGCTTGATGCCCCAGAGTGAAGCAGCACATATTAGAGCAAAGTAGAGCGCAGAAATCCACCAAGTAGCAGTGTACAGCACAGGAGTCATAGTAACCCCGACGAAACCTTCCTTAGCTAACCCAACGGGACGAAACATAACGCAGACTAACGTGCCGAGACCACTATTACTGGCCACCCCAAAGCCACGCAGCAGCTATTAGAGCAATGTGGAGCGCAGACATCCACCGAATAGATGTGTATAACGTAAAAGTCAAAGATGCCTCTCTTAACCTGGCTGAGCGCAGCACAACCAAAAGGATCATAACCCAACCTAACACGACGTGACCGTTGTTGTTGGACTCCACAGGGACAAGGATGTCGTGCTAGCGCACAATAGTGCGCAGAAAACCACCGCATTGCAGTCTGTAACGAAAAAGTCAAATATATCTATGCCATACCTTACCTAACCTAACCACACCAATCGCAGCCCATATATACATAACGTGCCGAGTCCAGTACTGTTGTCCTCCCAGAGCAAAGCAGAAAATACTAGAGCAGGATAGTGCGCAGAAGTCCCCCGAAAGCAGTGTGCAGTACAAAAGACAAAGCTACCCTATCCTAATAAATACAATCTTAACATAACCGAACGCAAAGCAACTATACCTAACTTACTGCGACCACTATTGCTGGTCTCCCAAGAGTAGATCAAAACATATTCGAGCAGAGCAGAGCGCAGAAGTCCACGGAATCGCAGCACACAGCACTAAAGTTATTGCTATCCAAACGGAACCCATGTCATCGTATACTAGCCGAACGTAGCATAACTCAACCTAACGAGCCGAGACCACTATTACCGGCGACCATGAAGCCAAGCAGACACACTAGAGCGCATTAGAGCTCAGAAGGCCACGGAATAGCAGTGAGTGGCACAAAATTCTGAGTTATTCTGTTCTAACGTAGCCAAACTAGTCATATGCAAGCGTAGCGTAAATAAACCTGACGCGCCGAGAACACTTTTGCTGGCCTCCCCAGAGACAAGCCGAAAATATTAGAACGCAGTAGAGCATAGAAATCGGTGGATAGCAGTGTATAGCACAGAAGTCTAATCTATCCTATCCTAACCTCCCCAAACGTAACACAACCAAACGTGGCATAGCTCAAACCAACTTGCCAAGTCCACCGTTGCTGACCCCCACATATCCAAGCAGAATATACTAGAGCATAGCAGGACGCAGAAATCCACCGAAATGCAGTGCATAACACAAAAGTCTATCACACTCTGAGCTAACCTGACCCAACCTAATCTATCCAAACATAGTGTAACTTAACATGACCTGAAGATACCGATATTGCTGCCCTCCGTATGGACAAGCAGCCCTTACTAGAACACAGCAGAGCAGAGAAATCCGCGGTAGATCAGTGTACACTACGAAAGTCAAATAGACCCAAACCTAACCCAAACTATCTTAACGCAGCCAAACGTGTCATAACTCAAACTAAGGGGCCGAGGCTACTACTTTTGGAATCCCCAGTGTCGGTCAGAGTATAGTAGAACAGCAAATGGCGTAGAAATCCACCGAATCGCAGTGAATAGCACAAAAGTCAAAGCTATCTATTCCTCACCAATCAAAACGTAACCAAACCAAAGGCAGCCTAACTCAACCCAACGGGCCGAGACCACTATTACTGACCGCCACATAGACGAGCAGAGAATATAAGAGCACATTAGAGCGCACTGGTCCACACAGTAGCAGTTTATAGCACAAATGTCAGAGCCACTCTGTCCTAAACTATCCAAGCATATCATAAACGGACGTAACGTAACACAACCTGACTTTCGATGATAGCTATTGCTGGCCTTACGAGAGCTAAGCGGAGTATAGCAGAGCAATGTAGAACGCTGAAGTCGTCCGGAGAGCAGCGTATAGCACAAAAGTACGAGATATCCTAATCTAACCCATCCAAACCTAACCTAAGCGACCGTAACGTAACTCAAAATAACGCGCCGCGGCCATTACTTCTGGAACGCGCACATCTAAGCAAAGGAGCATTAGATCACAGTAGAGCACTGAAATTCGCCGAATCGCAGTGTGCAGGTCAAAAGACGGAGCTATCCTATCCTAGCCTAACCAAACGTAATATAACCAAACGCAACCTAACTTAGATTAACGTCCCGTGAAGAATTCTGCTGGCGTCCCCGTATCCAAGCAGAATATGCTGGAGCACAGCAGAGCGCAGAATTCCACCGGATAGCAGTGTATGGCACGACGGTCTATGATATCCTATCCTAAAGTATCCAAACGTAACACAACCGAACGTAACTTAACTAAACACATCGCAGCACGACCACCATTGCTGGCCTCCCCAGAGTCGAGCAGATTATATTAGAGCACAAAAGAGCGCAGAAATCCACCGAATAGCAGCGTATACCGCGAAAGTCATACATATCCATTCCTAACCCAAACAAACATAACATAGCCAATCGTAGCATAGCTCAAGCTAACGTGCCGAGGCGACTATTGCTGGACCATCAGAGCCAAGCAGAGCATATTAGGGCGCAGTAGAACTCCCAAGTCCTCCGAATAGCGTTGTATAGCGCAAATGTCAAAGATATACTAACCTAACCTGTCACAACCTTGTGTAACCATACGTAGAATAACTAATCGTAACGCGACAAGACCATTGTTTCTGGCATCCCCAGAGCCAATCCGGACACAATAGAGCACAATAGATCTCAGAGATCTACCGAATACCATTGTATAACACAAAAGTCAAAGCCATGCTAACCAAGCGAAACGTAACCTAACTCAACCTACCGTGCCGCGGCTGCTATTTCTAGCATTCCCAGATCAAAGCAGGGAATATTAGATCGCAGTAGAGCGTAGAAATCCACCGAATAGATGTGCATAACACAAAAGTCAAAGCCACCTTGATCAAACGAAACGTAACTCAACCAAACATGCCACGACCGGTACTGCTATTCTCCCCAGAGTCGAGCAGAGTATAGTAGAGCAATGGAGACGGAAGAAAGCCGCTGAATATGCTGTGCATAGCGCAAAAGTCAATGCTATCATATCCCAACCTGACCAAACGTAGCGTAACCAAACGGACATATTTAAGCCTGACGTGCCAACACCACTCTTGCTGACATCCCCGGAGCCGATACGAACATACGACAGCAGAGTAGAGCGCAGCTATCCACAGAACCGCAGTGCGTAGCACAGTGGTCGAAGCTAACATGTCCTAACACAACGAAACGTAACATAACCGAACGTAGATTAGCTGAGGCTAACGTGCCGAGACCACTACTGCTTGCCTCCCCAGAGCCAAGCAGAATACACTGCAGCACAGTAGAGCACAGTAATTCCCTGCAATCCAATGTGTAGCACAAAAGTGCGAGATATACAGACCCAAACTGTCCTGACCTAACCTAACCGAACGTAGCATAACACAACACAAGGTGCCGAGATTAGTATTGCTGGCATCCACAGAGCCAAACAGAGCATATCAAAGATCAGTAGACGGCGGAACTCCACCGGATAGCAGCGTATAGCACAAAAGTCAGATCTATCCTATCCTAACCTAACCACACGTAGCACAAGCAGACGTAACGTAACCCAACCTGACGTGCCACCATCGCTGCTTCTGCTCTCGCGCGAGCTAAGCAGATTGGAGCATAGCAATGTAGAACGCTGAAATCGTCAGAATAACTTTGTATAGCGCAAAAGTCGAAGCCTTCCTTACCAAACGCAGCCAAACCTAACCTAGCCAAGCGTAACAAAGCTCAACCTAAAGAGCCGAGAGCACTATTCGTGGCGCGCACAGGGCCAGGCCGAGAGCGATGGCGCACAGAAGTGCGCAGATGTCCAGAGAATAGTAGTGTGTAATACAAGAGTCGAAGCTACCGTTACCTAACGCTACCTAACCTAACATAGCCAAACATAATGTAGCTCAACCTATCGTGCTACGACCACCACTTCTGGACGCCACGGGACCAAGCAGATTATAGCAGAGCAAAGTGGAGGGCAGGAATCCATCGAATAACTGCATACAGCACAAAATTGGAACACATCCTAACCTACCCAGGCCTAACATAGCATAAAAAAAACGTAGAGTAAATGAACCTAACGTGCCGCGACCACTATTGCTGGCTTCCCCAGATACAGGCAGATAATGATAGATAGATAGATATATAGAGTAGAGCACAGAAGTCCATAGGATGTCAGTCTTGAGCACCTAAGTCAAAGCTATACTAACCTAATCCAAAGAACCTAACCTAATCAAACGCAACGAATCCCAAGTCAACGTGCCGAGACATCTATTGCTGTCCTCTCCAAAGCCAAGCAGAACTCACCGAAGTGCAGTATGGTTCAGAAATCCACGGAATTGCAGTGTATATCACGAGAGGCATGGATATCCCATCCTGACCTAACCAAACCTAACGAAACCAAGCGCCATATAGCACAAACAAACATGCCGCCACAGCTATTGCTGGCCTAGCCAGAGCCAATCGGAACATATTAAAGGAGATCAGGACGTAGAAATCCATAGAATCGCAGTGTATAGCAGAAGAGTCGAAGCTATCCAAGCCTAACCAGAGTTAACATAACTTATCCACAGGTATCCTATCTCAACCTATCTTGCCGAGACCACAATTACTGGCTTCCCCAAAGCCACGCAGAACATACTAGACGACAGTTGTGCGTAGAAATCCATCGAACAGCAGTGTATACCGCGAAAGTCAAATCTATCCAAGCCTAACCCAAATAAACGTTACGTAGCAAAACGTAACCTAACTAAACCTAACAGAACACGACCACAATTTCTGGCCTCCACAGAGTCGAGCGGAGTAGAGTAGGGGACCGTAGACCGCAGACACCCGCCGAAGATTAGTTTAGAGCTCAAAAGACAAAGCTACCCTATCCTACCCTATCCAAACGTAGTATAACGTAGCGCAAAGTAACTTAACCTAACGGGCCGAGAGCTCCATTGCTGGCATCCCCAGAGCCAAGCAGAATATAATAGAGCACGGTAGAGCGAAGAATGCCACCAAATAGCAGCGTATAGCACAAAAGTCAAACTTATCGTAACGTGTGCAAACGTATCCTAACCAAACGTAACATAGCTCAACCTAACGTGCCGATACCACAATTCCTGACGGCCATACATGAAGGCGTCCTGATAGCGCAGTGAAGAGTGCAGAAGCCCATAGGATAGCAGTGTGTAGCACAGAATTGAAAGCTACCCTATCGTAGCACAACATAGCCTAACCTAACCAAACGTAATCTAACTCAACCTAACATGCAGTGACCACTACTGCTGGCCTCCCGATACTCGAGCGTAGTATTGTAGAGCAACGTAGGGAGCAGAAACCCACAGAGTGTCCGCGTATAGCACAAAAGTCAAAGTTATCCTGTCTTAGCCTAACCAAACGTTGCATAAGCAAACGTAACGTAACCCAACCTGATGTGCCACGACCGCCGTTGCTTGCCTCACGTGAGCTAAGCAGGTTATAGCAGAGAAATGTAGAGTATAGGAATTCACCGAATAGCAGTCTAGAGCACAGAAGTCAATGTTATTCCGTCCTAACCTAACCAATCGTAACACCGCCTAACGCAACTAAACTCAACCCAACACGCCGCTTCGAAGAGTAGAGAGTAGCGCGCAGAATTCCACAGAATCTCATTGTGCAGCAGAGAAGTCAAAGATATAAGAACCAAATCCAAACTAGCATAACCTATTCAAACGTAGCCAAACTCAACGTAACTTCCCGCGACCACTATTCCTGGCCTCCCCATGGTCTAGCAGATAAGGGCGGAGCAGTGTGGAGGGCTGGGTTCCAGCGAATAACTGTGCATTGCACGACTGTCGTAGCTACCTTAACCGAACTTAACCTGAACTAACCCAACCAAACGAAAGCTATCACAACCTAGCGTGCCACGGCCACTAATGGTGGCCTCAGCAGAGCGGGTAGAGTGTAGTAGAGCCGTGTAGAGCGCAGAAATCCTCCGAAAAGCAGTGTACAGCACAAAAGTCGAAGATACCCTAACCCAATATTACCTAACCTAACCTACCCAAACGTAGGCTATCTCAACGCAACGTGCCGCGACAGCTATTTATGGCCTCCGTGGAGCCAAGCAAGGCATATTAGGGCACGGCAGAGCGCAGAAATCCGCGGAAAGATGTGTATAGCGCAAAAGCATGAAGTATCCTGTCCTATCGTCCCAAACGTAACATAAACGAACGCAGCATAGCTCAACCTATTGTGCCGAGACCACTATTCCTGTCCTCCCCATAGCGAAGCACAATGTGATCGATCACAGCAGAGCACGCAGACTCACCGCATTGCAGTGTATAGCACGAAAGTCGTATATATCCTGACCAACATTGCCTAACCTGCCCGACCCAAACGTAGTGCAGCTCATCATAACGTGTCGAGACCAATATTGCTGGCCTCCCAGGGCCAAGGAGAGCATATTAGTGCACAATAGAGCGCAGCAATCCACCGAATAGCACGGACAAGCAAAATTCCGAAGTAGCCAACCTAACCTAACCTAGTCAAACGTAACATACCCAAACGTAGCCTAACACAACCTAACATGGCGCGACCTCTATTGCTGCCCTACATAGAGAGAAGCAGGACGTAGTAGAGCTCAGCAGAGCGCAGAAATCCACCGCATTGCGGAGAATAGCAGAAAAGTTGTATATATCCTGACAAAACCTGAACTAACCTAACCCAACTAAGCGTAGCATAGCTTGACGCAACGTGCAGCGACCACTGCTCCTGGCCTCACCAGGGCGAAGGATAATGTGGTAGAGCAGATTATACCGCAGGAATCAACCGAATAACAGCATTTAGCTCGAAGGAAGAAGCCATCCTTACCAAACATATACTAACCTTCCTAACAAACGTATCATTAATCAAACCAACGCGCCGCGGCCACCATTACTGGCATCACCACAGCAAAGCAGAAAACACTAAAACAGAGTGGAGCGCAGACATCCAGCCGATAGCGCTGTATAGCCCAAAGGTCAAAGGTATTCTCTCCACAACTAGCCAAACGTAACATAAGAAAACGTAGCATAACCCAAACCTTGCGTGATGGGACGTCCATTTTTGCCCTACCCGGAGCGAAGCAGAACATATTAAAGGAGAGTAGGGCGCAGAAATATATAGAGTATCAGTCTATTGTACAAAAGGCAAGCTACCCTCTGCTAACGCAGCTAAACGTAATATAACCCAACGTTACCGAGTTAAAGGCAGCGTCCCGAGGACACTAAAGCTGGCCACCCCTGACGCTAGCGGACCATGATACAGCACAGAATAGCGCAGTAATGCACCGAATAGCAATGTATAGCACAAAAGTCAAAGCTACGCAGTCCTACCCTAACCAACCGTTGCATAGGCAAGCGTATCCTAACATAAACTACCGGCACGTCGCACAACTCCGCATGACGTGCCGATACCACCATTGCTGGCCACCCTAGGGCCGAGCAGAACATACTAGAGCGCAGTAGAGCGTAGGAACGCACCCAATAACAGTGTATACCGCGAACGTCAAATCTATGCATACCTAACTCTATCTAACCTAACTTAACAAAACGTGCCTAACTCAATCTGACCGACCGAGACGACTATTACTGGCCTCCCCAGTGTCGAGCAGAGTATTGTAGAGCAACGTGGAGCATGGGAACGCGACGAATAGCAGTGTATTGCACAGAAGTCAAAGCTATCTTCTCCTGCCTTATCCAAGCGCAATTTAGTGAAACGCAATAAAGCTTAACCTTAAGTGATGATACCACTATTGCAGGCCTTCCCATGGCCAAGCAGAATGAACTGGAGTCTAGTGGAGCCCTGAAAAGCACCGAGTAGCAGTGTACAACTCAAAAGTCATAGCCATCCTATCCAAACTTAACCTAACCCAACCTAGCCAAACGTAACCTAACACAGCCAAACGGGCCGCGACCGCAATTGCTGGCCTCCCCAAGGACGAGCAGACTATAGAAGAGCAACGGTTAGCGCAGAATCCCACCGAATAGCAGTCTATGACGCAAAAGTCGAAGTTATCGTGTCCTAACCTCGCCAAACGTAACATAACTGAGCGTAACATAACTCAACCGAACCGGCCTAAACAATTAATGCTGTCCTACACAGAGTCAAGCAGAATATGCTAGAGCACAGTAGAGCGCAGAAATCCGTCGCATTGTAGTGTAAAGTGATAAAGCAATAGATAACCTAACCTATCGTGTCCTAACCTAACTCAGCCAAACGTATCCAATCCCATCTTAATATCCTTGCCATCTACTGCTGGACTCCCAATCGCCAAGCAGGACATATTTGGGTAGAGTAGAACGCAGAGGTACAAGGATTGCAGTGTATAGTGCGAAAGACAAAGATATCCTAACCTAACATATACAAACCTAACCTAACCAAACGCAACCTAACACAACCTAACGCGCCGCGGCCACTATTTCTGAAATTCCTAGAGCAAAGCAGGGAATATTAGATCAGAGTGGAGCACAGAAAACTAGTGGACAGCAGTGTACGGCACGAAAGTCGTGGCTATTCTAGCCTAACGTAGCCAAACATAATACAAGCGAACGTGACATATCTCAACCTAACGTGCGAAGACAACCATTGCTGGGCTCCTAAGTGCAAAGTAGGAAATATTACAGCACAGTAGAGAGCAGAAACCCACAGAACAGCAGTGCGTAGTACGAAACTCGTAGCTGTCCTATCCTAAACTAACCAAACGTATCGTAACCAAACATAGAATAACTCGGCCTAACGTCCCGGGACCAACAATTTTGGCTTCCAAGAGCAAAGCAGAATGTAGTAGAGCACGGTGGAGCGAAGAAATACGCCGAATAACAGTGTGCAGCGGGATAGTCAAGGCTATATTGGACGAACGAAACGTAACCTAACCAAGCGAAACGTAACCGCACTCTGCCTAGCGCGCCGAGACCAACATTGTTGGCATTGCCAGAGCCATACAGAAAACATTAGAGTACTGTGGAGCGCAGAAATCCACCGCATTGCAGCTTATAGCACAAAAGTCGAAGATACCCTAACATAAACTGACCTAACTCACCCTAACCTAACGTAACCTCGCTCAACCTTACGTGGCACGACCACTATCGCCAGCACCCTGAGCGTTGAGCAGAGCATCGTAGGGCACAGTAGAGCGCAGAATTCCAACGAAAAGCAGTGTAACTGATAAATGTCGAAACCATCCTTACAAAACACAACCTAACCAAGCCCAACCAAACGTAACCTGACAAAACCAAACATTCCACGATCGCCAATGCTGACCTCTGCAGGGACAATGAGATGCTCGTAGAGCAATGCAGTGCACAGATATCGCCCGAATAGCAGTGAATAGCAGAAAGTGAAATCTATCCTAAGCAAACCTACCCGAACCTAGCCAATGCAAGCGTAACTTAACTCAACCTATCGTGCCGAGACCATTATTGCTAGCCTCCACAGAGCCAAGCAGAATATACTAGATCACAGTAGAGCGCAGTAATCCACAGCGTTACAGTGTGCAGCATAAAAGTCAAAGATATCTTAAACTAACAAGTCCTAACCTAACCTAGCCGAACGTAGCCTATCTAAGCGTAACGTGCCGTGAATACAATTGCTGGCCATTCCAAAGCCAAGGACAGCATATTACAGCAATGCAGAGCGCAGTAATCCACGGAATAGCATTGTATAGTATAAAAATTATAGCTATCCTGTCATAACCTAACAAAAATGGTAACATAACCGAACGTTATCTATCTCATCCTAACGTGCGGAGACCACTGTTACCGTCTGGCCCAGAGTGAAGTAGAGTGTATTAGAGCAATGTGGATCGTAGAAACCAACCGAATAGCTCCTCACAGCACAAAGGTCAAAGCTATCCTCTCCTACGCTATCCTAACTTAGTATAAGCAAACGCAACCTAACTTAACCTAACGTGCAGTGAACTCTATTCCTGTCCTCCACAGGGCAAAGCAGAATATACTAGAGCACAGTAGAGCGCAGAAATCGACCAAATAGCAGTGTATAGCGCGAAAGTCAAAGCCACCCCAGACAAGCATAGCCTAACATAACCTAACCAAACGTAACCTAACACAACCGCATGTGCCACGAACCCTATTGCTGGCCTCCTCAGAGGCAAGCAGTTGCTAGTTGAGCAACGCAGTGCACAGATGTCGACCGGATAGCAGTCTATAGCACAAATGTCAATGATACCCTAACCAAGCCTGCCCTAACCTAACCTAGCCGAACGTGGCCTAGCTAAACCTAACGCGACGAGAACGATTTTGGTGGCCTCCCCAGATACAAGCATAGCATATTAGAGCAATGTAGAGCGCAGGAATCCACCGAATAACTATGTACAGCACGGAAGCCAAAGGTACCATAACCAAACATAGCCTAACCTAAGCTAACCAAACATAAACTATCTCAACCTAACGTGCCACGAGGTCTATTGCACTCATCCCGAGATTCGAGCAGAGTGCAGTAGTGCAATGTAGAGCACAGAAATCCACCGACGGGCAGCGTATAACACAAACGTCTGAGCTACGATATCCTAAGCCAACCAAACATAACATATCTCAGCACAACCTTCCGAAACCACTATTGCTGCGCTCCACAGAGCCAAGCAGAACGTGTTCGTGGAGAGCAGAGCGTAGACATCCAAAGAAACGCAGTGCATAACACAATAGTCGCAGCTACGCAATCCTAACATAAACAAACTTAACACAACCGAACTTAGCTTACTTCAAGCTAACGTGTCGGGACCACCACAGCTGACCTAACCAGAGCCAGGCAGAATATACTAGAGCACAGTAGCGTGCACAAATCCACCGAGCAGCAGTTCATACGGCGGGAGTCGAAGCTACCCTAACCTAACCCAAAGAAACATATCCTAACCGAATGTTACATACCGAAAACTGACGCGCCGAGAAGACTATTACTGGCCTCCCCTTAGTCCAGCGGAGAATAGCAGTGCAATGTAGTGCGCAGAAATCCACCGAATACTTGTGGATAGCGCAAAATTCGTGGATATGCTGTCGAAACCTGACCAAGCAAAACATAACCAAACGAAGCTAACTCAAACTTACGTTCCTACACCACAATTGCTGACCTCCCCAGAGCAAATAAGATCATACTAGAGCAGAGTAGAGCGCAGAAACCCAACGAACGGCAGTGTATACCACAAAAGTCAAAGCTACACTCTCCAAACCTGACCAAACGTAGCATAACCAAACGTAACGTATCAAAAACTGCGGTGCCACGACCTCTATTGCTGACCTCACGAGAGCCAAGCAGAGTACAGCAGAACAATGTAGGCCGACGAAATCGACAGAATAGCAGCGTATAGCACAAAAGTTAAGGCTATGCCAACAATACGGAACCAAACCTATCCTAACCATGTCCAATATTCCTGGCGCCCCCACCCGCAAGTGGAGCGTGATAGAGCTCAGTACAGCGCAGAAGTCCATAAGACAGCAGTGTGTAACACAAAAGGCGATGGTACCCTAACCAAACGCAACGTAACCTAACATAGCCAAACGTACTCCATCTCAACCTAACTTGCCGCGACAACTATTGCTGGCCTCCCCAGAGGCAAGCAGAAAGCATTAGTGCACAGTAGAGCGCATATGTCCACCGAATTGAATGTATAGTACGAAAGTCAATGATATCCAAACCGTACCTGAGGCAAGCTAGGATAAACAAACGTTGCCCAACTTAACATAACGTGCCGCGACAGCTATTGCTGGCCTAGCCACGGCCAAGTAGAAAATAGTAGAGCACGGTAGAGCGCAGAAGTCCACAGAAACGCATTGCGTAGCACAAAGCTCGCAGCTATCCCATCCTAAGCTAACCAAACGTAACGTAACCAAGCGTAGCATAACTCGGCCTAACGTGCCGGTACCACTTTTGCTGGCCTCCCAGGGCCAAGCAGAATGTATTAAAGCACGGTGGAGCGCAGAAATATGCCGAATAACTGTGTCCAGCGGGAAAGTGGATGCTGTCTTAGACGAACGTATCAAAACTCTACCTATCGTCCCGAGACCAACATTACTGGCCTAGCCAGAGCCAAGCAGAAAATATCAGAGCACAGTAGAGCGCAGAAATCCACCGCACTCTGGCGTACAGCACAGAAGTCGAAGATAACCTAACATAACCTGACATAACCCATCCTAACCTAACGTAGCCTATCTCGTCATAAGGTGCCGAGCCGACAACTCCTGGCATCCTCATGTCCAAGCACAACACCCTAGCGCACAGTACAGCGCAGCAATGCTCCTAATAGCATCGTGTGTCAAAGCAGACAAAGCTACCCTTATCTAATGTAGGATAGGGAGTCCAGCAGTGGTGGGCGCGGAACGATAGTCTTAGTTATGTTACATTTGGCTATGCTGCGATTGAGTAGGTTTGGGTAGAGTAGCTTTGGCTATGCGCTATGCACTACTATTCGGTGGACTTCTGCGGTCTACATTGCTCTAGTCTCTTCTGCTTGGCGCTGTGCATGGCAGCAATAGTTGTCTCGGCAAGTTTGGCGGAGTTATGTTACGTTTGGTTGGGCTAAGTTGCGTTGGGTTATGCAATGATTGCAGAGTCTTTTGTGCTGCACATTACAATTATATAGTTTTCAGCTCTCTACGGTACTCGTTCATATTTTGCATGTCTCTGGGGACGCCAGCAATAGAGGCCGCGGCGTGTTATGTTGTGCCATGTTATGTTCGGTTGGGTTAAGTCGGGATAGGTTTGGTTCGGGTAGCTTTGACTCTTGTGCTTTACGCTACTTTTCAGATCATTTCTGCGTTCTACATTGCTCTAGTGATTTCTGCCTGGCTCTGTGGAGGCCAGCGTGAGTGGACTCGCCACGTTAGGTTGAGGCAGGCTACATTTGGCTAGGTTGGGATAGCTTGTGTTAGATTAGGATATCCTTCACTTCCGTGTCGTATTCTGCTATCCTATGGATTTCTGCGCACTACTCTCCTCTAATTTGCTCTGGCCGGAGCCGGGAATGCCAGAGGTTGTTGTACCTGCACGTTAGGGTCAGTTAGGTTACGTTTGTGCGCGTTAAGTTAGCATAGATACGACTCCTGCGCTATACACTACAATTCTACGGATTTCTGGGATCTACTGCCCTCTATCGTATTCAGCATGCCTCTTGCGACGCCGGAAATAGTGGTCGCGGCGCGTTACGTCGAGTTACGTTACCCTTCGTTTGGTTAGGTTGGTTTGGGTTAGGTTACGATGATAATGGCTTTTCCAGTGTACACTGTTATTCTATGGATTCCTGCACTCTGCTCTTCTCTAACATGTTATGATTGGCTCTGTGGGGGCCATCAATAGTGGTCGTATTCGTTAGGTTGGGTTACGTTACGTTCGGTTACCCTAGGCTATGGTATGTTTGCTAAGGATAGCTTTGGGTTTTGCGTTATACGCGGCTATTCTGTAGATTTCTACGCTCCACGTTGCTCTAGAATATTCTGCTTAGCCCCGTGGAGGCCAGCAACGGTGGTCTCGGCCCGCTATTACGTGTTCAGTTGCGTTCGGTTAGGTTAGGTTAGCTTGTGTGGGTATGGAAATCTTCGGCATTTACGCTACACAGTGTTAGTCTACGGACTTCTTCGCCCGACCCTTCACTGATAAGTTCTGCTGGGCTATTGGGAGGCAAGTAATAGTGGTCGCGGCTCGTTAACATGAGATAGGTTACGCTTTTTTAGGTTAGGTTGGTTTGCGTAAGGTTAGGATAGCTTTGACTTTTGTGCTATACACTGCTATTCGGTGGATTTCAGCGATCTTCATGGCTTTACTATCATCTGCTCGACTCTGGGGAGGCCAGAAATGGAGGTCGCGGCGCGATGTGCTGAGTTATGTTCCGTTTGGTTAGGATACGTTTGTAGAGGTTAGGACAGACTTGCATTGACTTTTGAGGTATACACGGCTGCCCGCAGTCTTTCTGCGCTCCACATTGCTTTACTACACACTGCTCGACAATGGGAGGACAGCAATAAATGTCTCGGCACGTTAGGTTGTGTTAAGCTACGTCCGGTATGGTTAGGTTAGTACAGGTTGGGTTAGGACATCATACAAATTTGCGCTATACGCTGCAATGCGCCCGATTACTGCGTTCTACTATGCTCCAGTATATTCTGCTGGCACTGGGGAGCCTAGTAATAGTGGTCTCGGCAGGTTAGTTTTGGTACGGTTGCTTTCGGTTAGGTTACGTTTGGTTAGGTTAAGATAGGATGGCTTTGACTTTTGTGCTATAAACTGATATTCGGTGGATTACCTCGCTCTACTGTGCTCTAATGTCACCTGCCTGGAGCTGGGGACGCTGGCAATAGTGCTTCTGGCACGTTAGGTTTAGTTATATTACGTTTGTTTAGGTTACGCTTCGACAGGTTAGGATAGATTATCACTGACTTTTGTGCCATACACTGCTATTCGGTGGATTTCTGCTCTCTTCATTGCTCTACTATAGTCTGCTCGACTCTGGGGAGGCCAGCAATAGCGGTCGTGGCACGATAGGTTGAGTTAGGTTACGTTTGATTCGGTTAATTTGGGTTAAGTTTGGTCAGGGTGTCGTTGACGTTTGTGTTATACGCTGCTATTCGCAGGATTTCTGCATTCTACTGTGATCTAATATGTTTTTCATGGCCCTGGGGAGGACAGTAATATAGGTGTCTGCTGGTCGCGTTTTAATATTCTACGTTTGGTGAGGTTAGGTTAGGTCTGGTTTGGTTAGTATATCTCTGCCTTTGGTGTTATACATTGCAATTTGGTGGCTTTCCGCGCTCTACTGTGCTCTACTATACTCTGCTAGAATCTGGGGATGCCAGCAATAGTGGTCTTTGCGCAACAGGCAGTGTTAGCATGCGTTTGGTAATGTTACGGTTGGTCAATGTATCATAGGATAGCTTTGCCTATTGTGCTATGAACCGCTATTCGGCGTATTTCTACGGTCTACACTGCTCTACTATAATGTGCTCGACTCGGGGGAGGCCAGCAATGGTGGTCTCGGCACGTTGGACTGATATATATTACGTATTGCAATGTTGCGTTTGGTTATGTCTGGAAAGGGTAGCTTTGATTTTTGTGCTGCACGCAGCTCTTCGGTGGATTTGTGTGATCCAAATTGCTCTGGTATGCTCGGCTTAGCTCACGGAATGCCAGAAATTACAGTCCCGGTACGTTATGTTGAGCTAGGCCACGTTCGGTTAGGTTGGGTTGGTACACGTTGTGTTCGGATATCCTTCACTTTTGTACTGTGCACTGTACAGCCGTGGATTACTGCTCTCTAGTCCCTCTAATATGTTATGGTTGGCTCTGTGGTGGGCAGCGTCTGTGGCCTCGGCACGTTAGGATGAGTCATGTTATGCTTGGCTTCGCTAGCTTAGGTTAGGTTTGGTTGTGGTAGCTTTGACTTTTGTGCTGTCCGCTGCAATTCAGGCTTTATCTGCGCGCCGCATTGCTCGACTAGACTCCGCTTGTATCTGGGGAGGGCAGAATCAGGGGTCGTGGCACGTTTGTTTGAGTTTGGTTACCTTTGGCTAGGTCAGGACAGGATAGGTATGACTTCTGCACTGTACACAGCTTGCTCCTCTATTTCTGTTCTCCACGGAGCTCTAGCATATTCTGCTTTGCTCTGGGGATGTCAGGAAGAGTGGTCTAGGCACGTTAGGTCGTGTTAGATTACGTACGGTTAGGTTAGGTCAGGACAGTTTTGGTTATGTTATCTATGACTTTTGTGCCACACACTGGAATGCGGCGGATTACTGCGCTCTACTGTAACCTAGTATGTTCTGTTTCACTCCGGGAATGTCAGAAGTAGCAGACTCAGCACGTCACGTTTTGTTATGCTATGTTTGGTTATGTTACGTTTGGGCAGGTTAGGAGAGGATAGCTTTGACTTTTGTGCTACACACTGTCATTCGGTGGATTTCTGCATTCTACCGCGCTCTAATATGCTCTGCTTGGCTCTGGGGATGCCAGATATAGTGGTCTCGACCGGTTAGTTTGAGTTATGCTACGTTTGGGTAAGTTACATTTGTTTTGGGTCAGATATGGATAGCTATGTCTTCCGTCATGTACACTGCTTTTCGGTGGAATGCTGCGCTCTGCTGTAATCTAATATATTCTGCTTGCCTCTGAGGAGGCCAGCAATAGCGTTCGGGCCGCGTTTGCTTGAGTTACGTGACGCTTGCTTTGGATATGTGAGGATATGTTTGGTCCGGACGGCTATGACTGTTGTGCTAAACACTGCTATTCGCTGGATTCGTGCGCTCCACCGAGCTCTAACATATTCTGCTTGGCCATGCTGAGGCCTGCTGTAGTGGTCTCGGCACGTAAGGCTGAGTTACGCTGCGTATGGCTGTGTTACGTTTGGTTATGTTAGGAGAGGATAGCTTTGTCTCTTGCTTTATACACTGCTGTTTGTTGGATTCTTGCGCTCTACATTGGCATACTATACTCTGCTCGTCTCTGGGGATGCCAGCAATGGCGATCGTGGCACGACTGTTTGTGTTAAGTTACGTTCGGTTTGGTTTGGTTAGTCTAAGTTTGGACAGGTTTGCTTTGGCTTTACTATCGCAGTCTCTTATTCGGTGGATTCCTGCTCTCTATTGTGCCCTACCCTAGTTTTTTGGGCCCTGTGGTGGCCAGGAATAGCCGGCGAGGCACGTTACGTTTAGTTTACTGTCAGGTTAGGATATGCTAGTTTGGGTTTAGTTTGCGTACCGTTTACTTTTTTGCAGTACAATGCGATTCTACGGATGCCTGCGCTCTACTCGCCCCCAATATGTCCGGCTTGACTTTGGGGAAGCCGGCAATAGAGATCTTGGCTCATTAGGTTTAGCGACTCTGCGTTTGGTTTGGTTAATTTGGGTCAGGTTAGGTTAAGATATCTTTGACGTTTGTGCTGTACACTGCTATTCGGTGGAATTCTGCCCTCTACTTTGCTCTACTATACCCAGCTCCTATCTGGCAAGGCCAGAATTAGTGGACGCGGCACGTTGTTTTGAGTTATGTTACGTTTAGATATATTCCGATTCGATACGTTAAGGAAGGAGGGCTTCAACTTTTGTGCTATACACTGCTATTCAGTGGATTTCTGTGCTCTACTATGATATAATATGTTCTGCTTTGCACTGGGGACGTCAGAAATAGCAGTCCCGGCACGTTAGGCCAAATTAAGTTACGGTTGTTTATATTAAGTTTGGATGGGTTAGGATAGGGTAGAGTTGACTTGTGTGCTATATGTTGCTATCAAGTAGATGCGTACGATCTACATAGCTCTATTATGCTCTTCTGGACTCAGGGAGGACAGTAATGGTGGTATCGGCCCGCTAGGTACGGTTAGGCAACCTTTGTTTGGGTTATGTTAGTCTGGGTTAGGGTTGGATAGCTTTGGGTAACGTGGTATAAACTGCTGTTCGGTGGATTATTGAGACCTACTGTACTCTAATATATTCTGCTGGGCTCTGGGGAGGGTCGCAATGGTCGTTGCGGCATGTTAGGCTGTGTTATGTTGCGTTTGGTTATGTTACGCATGGTTAGGTTAGGATAGCGTAGCTTAAACTCTTGCGCTATACAATGCTCTTCGGTGGTTTTCTGCGCTCTACATTGTTCTACTATACCCTGCTTCACTCTAGGGAGGATAGCAATGGTGGTCTCGGCACATTAGGTTAGGTAAGCTTGAGTTTGGTTGTATAAAGTGTGTATAGGTTGGGATAGTATAGCTTTGACTTTTGTGCTACACACAGCTGTTCGGTGTATTTGTGGCTCTACTGTGCTCTGCTGCAATCTTATCGAGCCTGGACAGGCCAGCGATAGTGTTCTCGGCACGCTAGATTAAGACGTATTACGTTCGGTTATTTTAGGTTCGATTACGTTAGGATAGGATACTTTGCCTTTTGTGCTATGCACCGCCATTCGGTGGAATCCTGTACTCCAAATTTCTCTAATATGCGCTGCTTGGCTCCGGGCAGGCCAGCAATGGTAGTCTCCGCATCTTATATTGTGTCAGTCTGAGTTCGGTTAGGTTATGTAGGATATGTTAGGTTAGGAAATCTTCCACTTTCGTGATGTACAACGCTATACGGTTGATTTCTGCGCTCTACTGTTCTCTAATGCGTTCTGCTTTTCTCTGGGAAGACCAGCAATAGTGGTCTCGGGGCGTTAGTTTTTGTTAGGTTACGTTTCGCTCGGCTAGGTTAGGTTAGGTTTGGAAAGTGTAGCTGTGAAATTTGTGCTATACACTGCTATTGCCTCGACACCTGCACCCAGCATTGCACTACTAGCCTCTGGTTCTCCGTGGGGAGGCCTGCAATTGTGGTCCTGGAACGTTTGGTTATGTTAGGATACCTTGGTTAGGTTAGTCTAGGATAAGTTTTTCAGGATGACTTTCACGTTTGGGCTATACACCGCTATTAGGTGCATTTCTACGCTGTACTGTGCTCTTCTATATTCTGCTTGGCGCTGTGGAGTCCAGAACCATTGGCCGCACCTCGCTACGTTTAGTTAGGATCCTTTTGGTTTGGCTACAATCACTTGGGCTAGGTTTGTTCGGCTTTGACATTTCTGCTATACACTGCGGCTCTATAGATTCCTGCGCTCTACTCTCCTCTAAAATGCTCTGCTTGGCTCTGAGGAGGGCAGCAATAGTGTCCTCGGCACGCTCAGATGTGTTATGTTACGTTTGGTTGCGTTAGGTTTGGTTAGGTTAGCATAGGATAGCTTTGTCTTTTGTGCTATACACTGCTAGGCGGTGGATTTCCGCGCTCCACAGTGAACTAATATGCTCTGCTTGGCATTGTGGATGCTAACAATGGTGGTCTCGGTAAGTTTTGTTGAGGCAGTTTACGTTCAGTCTGGTTACATTTATCTGAGTCAGGTATGGGTATCTTTGACTTTTCTGCTGTATCCTGTGGTTATCGGTATCTTGGCGCTCTCACCTCCTCTAATATGTTTTGCATGGCGATGGGGACGTCAGCTAGAGTGTACTCGGCATGTTAGGTTTATTTAAGCTACGTTCGGTTACGTTACGTTTGCCTATGCTAGGATAGCGTAGCATCGACTATTCTGCTATGCACTGCGATTTTATGGACTTCTGCGCTCTACTGTTCACCAGTGTGATCTGCATGGCTCTGTGCAGGCCAGCAACGGTGTTCTCGACACGCTATGATCAGTTAGGCTGCGTTTGGTCAAGTCACGTTTGGCCAGGTTAGTTGGGGACAGCTACGATTTTTGTCCTTTAGAATGCTATTCGTTGGATGTCTGCGCTCTACTATGCTCTAGCATATTCTGCTTGGCTATGGGGAGGCCAGCCGTAGTTGTAACGACATGTTTGGCAGAGTTACGTAGCGTTTGGTTATGTTACGCTTGGTATTGATGGGATAGAAAAGCTTCGACTTTCGTGCTATGCACTGGCATTCGGTGGATTTCTGCGCCCTTCATTGCTCCGCTATACTCTACTGGACTCTTGGGAGACCAGCAATAGCTGTCGTGGCACGGCAGGTTGGGTTTTGTAACATTTGGTTATGTTAGGTTAGCTTACGTTTGGTTAGGATGGCTCTGATTTAGGTGATATACACTGCTATTAGGAGGATTTCCGTTCTCTACTGTGTTGTAACATTTTCGTCTTGCTCTGGGAAATCCAGCAATAGTGGTCTCGGCACGTTACGTATAGTTATTCTACGTTTGGCTAGGTTAGGTTACGGCATGTTAGGTTGGGATTTCTTCGTCTTCTATGCAACACACTGCAATGCGGTGGATTACTGCGCTCTACTGTGCTCTAGTAAATTCTGCTTGGCTCTAGGGCGTCAGGCAAGTGTGGTCTCCGCGCGTTAAGTTGGGTTATGCTAGGTTCGGTTACGTTACGTTTGGCTATGCTACGATTGGTTCGGTTAGGGGAGGGTGGTTTGGCTTTTCTGATATACACTGCGATCCTAAGGATTTCTGCATTCGACTCTCTGCTCGTGCGTTCTGCTTTTCCCTGTGGAGTCAAGCAATAGTGGCCGCGGTACTTTATGTTGAGCTTGGCTATGTCATGTTGGGATATGTCTGTTTGGGTTAGGCGTGGTCATCTCTGACTTTTCTGCTGTACACTGCGATTCTATGGCCTTTTGCGTTCTACGCTACTCTAATACGTTCTGCTTGGCGATGGGGATACCAGTAATAGCGGTTGCGGCACGTTAGGTTGAATTAGGTTCAGTTCGCTTATGTTACGATTGGTTACGTTACGAGCGTATAGGGCTGAGATTTGTCATACGCACTGCAATTTTGTGGATACCTGCCAACTACTCTGCTCTAAAATGTTCAGCTTGACCCTGGGAAAGAGAACAATTGTGGTTTCGGCACGATATGTTGAGTTACGCTGCCGTCGGTTAGGTTAGGTTAGGTTATCTCTGACATTTACGTTTTCACTGATTTGCGGCGGGATTGGGCACTTCACTGTGCTCTAGTGTATTCTGGTTTGCTCTGGTGAGTTCGGCAATAGTGGTCTAGGCACGCTGGGCGGAGTTATATTACGCTTGGTTGTGTTATGTTTGGTTAGGTTAGGCGAAGATATCTTTGACTTTTGTTCTATAAGCGACTATTCGGTGGATTTCTGCTCACTACTCTTATCTAGTATGGCCTGATTTGCCCTGAAGAGGCGAGAAACTGTGGCCGCCGCACGTTAGGTTCAGTTAGGTTACGTTTGGTTGTTCTAGGTTTCGCTAGTTTATGTTTCGTTAGGATAAATCTGGTTAGGATGGCTTTGCCTTTTATGCTATACACTGCTATTCGGTCGATATCAGCGCTCTGCATTTCTGTCCTAGCAGCAGCTTGACTCTGGGAGTCCAGCAATTGTGATCGTGTCACGTTATTTTGAGTTATGTTGCGTTTGGTTAAGTCACGTTTGCTTCGGTTAGGATAGGACGGCTCAGACTTTTGTTCTACACACCGCTATTCTGTGGATTTCTGCGCTCTACATTGCACCCTGCTCGACTCGCGGTAAGCCAGTAATTATGGTCTCGGCAAGATTGTTCGTGTTATGCTACGTTTGGTTAGATTATGCTACTGTAGCTCCGTCTTTTGTGCTACACAGTGCCATTCAGTGAATTTCTGCGTTCTACACTGCTCTAGTATGCTCTGACTGGTCCTGGGGACGCCAGCAATAGTGGCCTCAGCACGTTAGTTTTCGTTAGGTTACGTTTAGTTATGTCACGTAACCCTGCTGGGCTTAGCAGGGCCAAGCAGAATATGGTAGAGCTCAGTAGAGCATAGAAATCCACCGAAAACGTGTGTACACCACGAAAGTCAAATCTATTCACACCGAACCCAAACTAACGTAGCACAACCAATTATAGCCTAGCTCAAGCGAACGCGCAGTGACTACTATTGCTTGCCTCACCATAGCCGAGCAGAATATACTAGAGCACAGCGAAATGCAATAATCCCACGTTCTGCGGTGCACAGCACAAAAGTGAAGGATATCCGAACACATCGTGTCCCAACCCAACATAACCGTACGCAGCCTAACCCAACATAACGTGCCGAGACTGCAAATTCTGGCATCCCCAGAGCCAAGTAGAGCATGCTAGAGCAATTTAGAGCGCACAAATCCAACGAATAGGGGTGCATAGCACAAAAGTCAAAGCAACTCAGTCCTGACATAGCCAAACGCAACATGGCCATACGTAGCATATCTCAAACCATCGCGACGAGACCACAATTACTGGCCACCCCTGAGCCGAGCATAATATAGTAGAGCACAGTAGAGCGAGGAATGCCACCGAATAGCTATGTACAGCGCCAAAGTAATAGATACACTAACCTAACCGGACGAAATCCAACCTCGCCAAACGTAGAATAAGTAAACGTAACGAGCCGAGACCTGTATTTCTGGCCTCGCCAGAGCCTAGCAGAACATATTGTATCACAGCAGAGTGCAGAAATCCTCCGAATAGCCGTGTATAACACAAGAGTCAACGCCACCCTAACTAAAGGTTACCTGACTTAAGCCAAACGAACGTAACCTAACACAACCTATAGTGCCAGGGCCGTCATTGCTGGTCTCCCCAGAGTCGAAGAGAATATAGTAGAGCAATGCAGAGCGAATAAATCCACCGTATAGCGATGTATAGCACAAAATTCAAAGCTATCCTATCCTTACCTGACCGAGCGTAACATAAGCGGACGTAACGCAACATATAATGACGTGCCACGTCCGCTACTGCTGGTCTCCCGAGAGCTTAGCAGAGTACAGCAGGGCAAGGTAGAACGCTGAAATCATCCGGAAAGCCGTATAGAGCACAAGAGTCAAGCAATCCAAACCAACCTTGACCAAGCCAAACGTAGCCAAGCGTAAAATGACTCAACCTAACTTGCCGAGAGCACTATTCCTAGCGTCCACAGAGACAAGCAGCGTGTGATAGCGCACAGAAGGGTGCAGAAGACCATGGACTAGCAGCGTGTAGCGCGAAAGTCAATGATATCCTAACCAAACACAACGAAGCCTAACCTAGCCAAAAGGAATCTAACTCAACCTAACGTGCGCCGACCACTATTGCCGTCCTCTCCAGAGCCAAGCTGTATATGCTAGAACACAGTAGAGCTCGGTAATCCACCGCATTGCAGTGTTTAGCACAAAAGTCTAAGATATCCTAACCTAACCTGTCATTACCTAGCCGAACCGAACGCAGCATAATTGAAAATAACGTGTTGCGACCACTATTGCTGGCCCGCCGGGAGTCGAGCAGAGTATAGTAGAACAATGTGTAGAGCAGTAGTAATCCACAGAAGAGCAGTGTATAGCACAAAAGTCAAAGCCATCCTCTCCTAACCTAACCATACTTAACACAACCGGGCGTAGCACAACTGAACCTAACATGCCGAGACCGCTATTGCTAGCCTCCTGAGAGCCAAGCAGAAAATACTAGAGCTCAGTGGAGCGCAGAAATCCACCGAACAGCAGTTTATAAGATAAGAGACAAAGCCGTCCTCACCCAACCTACCAAAGGTATATAACCAAACGTAACGTAGCCCAGACAGGGGTGCCGCGACCACCATTGCTGGCCTTACGAGAGCCAAGCAGAGTATAGCAGAGCAATGTAGAACGCAGGAATCGATACAACAGCAGTGCATAGCACTAAAGTCAAGGCTATCCCAACCGAGCCTAGCCAAACCTATCCCTGCCAAACGCTACATTACCCAACCTGAACTGCCGCAACCACAATTCCCGGCGACCCCACGCACAATCAGAGAGTTGTAGCACACAGTATAGTGCTAAAGTCTATATAATAGCGGTATGTAGCACAAAAGTCGAACCTATCCTAACCTAACGCAATGTAACTTAACCGAGCCAAGCGCATTGTAGCTCAATCTGAAGTTCCGCGACCGCTATTGCTGTCCTCCTGAGAGTCGAACTGATTATGGTAGAGCAATGTCGAGCGCTGAAGTCCACCGAATAGCAGTGTATAACACAAAAGTCAAAGCAACTCCGGCCAAACGTAACCTAACTTAACCTACCCAAATATAGCATAACCTAACCTATCGTGCGGTGACCAGTATTGCTGACCACAGCAGAGCCAAGCAGAGCATATTAGATTAGAGGAGAGAGCCGATATCCATAGGCCGCAGGTCATAGCAGAAAAGTCAAGGCTATCCTAATATGAGCCAAACGAACGTAACATAACCAAACGTGGCCTAATTCAAGATAATGAGCCGCGGCAGATATCTCTGCCCTCTCTGGAGCAAAGCAGCGCATATAAGGTCACAGTGGAGCGCAGAAGACCACCGAAAACTGTTTAAACCGCAAAAGTCAAAGTTAACATGGCCTATCCTAACCGAACATAGCACAACCGAACGTAGCCTAAGCCAACCTAACGTGCCTGGACCATTATTGCTGGCGTCCCCAAAAATGAGCAAAGTATAGTAGAGCAATATGGAGAGCAGAAATCCACCGGATGGCAGAGTTAGCACAAATGTCGATGCTATTTTCTGCGAAACTATCCAAACGTAACATAACCAAACGTAACTTAGCTCAACCTGTCGCGCCGCGACCACTGTTTCTGGCATCCCCAAAGTCGAAAAGAACATATTAGACGTGAGTGAAGCACAGAAGTCCATGGAATCGCAGTGTAAAGTAGAAAAGTTAAAGCTATCCGAACCTATCCCATGGTAACATGGCCTAACCAAACGTGGCGTGACTCTTCGTAACGCGCCGCGACCACTATTACTAGCCTCGCCTGGGCATCGCAAAATATAGTAGATCACATTAGAGCTCGGAAATCTGCCGAATAACAGTGTACGGTACGAAAGTCAAGGTTATCCTGACCGTACACATCGTAACCGGTCCTAACCAAATGAAACCTAACTCAACCTAACGAACCGAGACCACAATTGACGGCCTATCCTGAGTCAACCAGAGAATGCCACCGTATGGCAAAAAGCCACCGTATGTCAGTGTATAGCATAAAAGTCACAGCAATCCTGTGCGAACTTAGCCAATCGTAACGTAACCAAACGTACCCTAATCCAACCTAACGTGTCGAGAACACTATTTGTGGCCTCCAAGAGGCAAGCAGGATATGATAGGTGCAGTACAGCGCAGGTACCGGACGCATTGCTGTGTACAGCAAAAAGGTCAAAGGTACCCAATCCTCACCTGAAGTAACATGACCTAACCAAACGTATCCTAACTCAATCTTACGGGCCGCCACAACTATTGCTGACCTGCGCAGAGTCGAGCAAAACATATTAGATTAGAGCAGAGTAGTGAAATCCACAGAATCTCATTATATAGCAGAAAAGTCAAATATACCCGAACCTACCCAAAACTAACATAACCTAACCAAACGTTGCCTAACACAACACAACGTGCCGAGACCGCTACCGCTAGCCTCCACAGAGGCAAGCAAAACATACTATAGCACCATAGAGCGCAAGAATCCACGGAACAACAGTGTATAGCACAAAAGTCAAAGCTATCATATCCTAACCCAACCAAATGTAACTTAAACAAACGTAGCATAACTAAACCTAGCGTGCCGAGGCGTCTATTTCTGCACTCCAGAGAGCCAAGCAGAACATATTAAAGGAGAGTAGGGCGCCGAAATATATAGAGTATCAGTCTATTGTACAAAAGGCAAGCAACGCTCTGCTAACGCAGCTAAACGTAATATAACCGAACGTTGCCGAGTTAAAGGCAGCGTCCCGAGAACACTAAAGCTGGCCACCCCTGACGCTATCGGAACATACTAGAGCACAGTAGGGCGCAGAAATCCACCGAACAGCAGTGTAAAGCTCAAAAGTCAAAGCTACCCTATCCTAGCCTAGCCAATCGTAACATAACAGGACATACCCTAATTCAGAGCAGTGTAAAGCTCAAAAGTCAAAGCTACCCTATCCTAGCCTAGCCAATCGTACCATAACAGGACATACCCTAATTCAAACTAACGCGCCGCGACCACAGTTGCTGGCGTCCCCAGAGCCGAGCATAGCGCATTAGCTGACGGCAGAGCACAGAAATTCACAGAATTGCAGTGTATAGCAGAAAAGTCAAGATTACCTGTGCCTAACACGAATCAACGTAGAATAGCCAAACGTTGACTAACTCAACATAACATGCCGCGACCACTATTGCTGCCCTCGCCAGAGCAAGACAGATGGCATAAGCGCAATGTTGAGCGCAGAAATCCATGGAATAGTAATGTGTGGCACAATGGTCAAAGGTATCCTATCCTGCCCTAACAAACGTAACTTAACCGAGCGTAACCTAATTAAAGGTAACGTGACGAGACGCCTGTTGCTGCCCTGCCCAGAATCAAGGAGGACATATTAGAGGGGAGTAGAGCGCAGAAATCTATAGAAGAGCATTGTACAGCACAAGAGGTATATCTACCATACCATAACCTAACCAAACCTAACAAAAGCGAACGCAATCAAACTCAGCCTAACGTGCAGAGACCAATATTGCTGGCCTCCTCAGAGCCAAGGGGCACATATTCGTTCGCAGTAGAACGCAGAAATCCACGGAATAGCAGTGTGTGGCACAAAAGTCAAAGCTACCCTATCCTGCCCTAACAATACGTACCTTAACCAAACGTTACCTAAACAAACCTAATGTGTCGAAACCACAGTTGCCGGCCTCCACAGTGACTAGCTGAACATATTGGTGGGGAGTAGAACGCGGAAGTCCATAGAATAGCAGTGTACAGCACAAAAGCCAACGCTATCCTATCCGAACATAACCAAACGTACAACAAACACCCTAACGCGGTGAGACGTATATTTCTGCCCTCCCCAGAGGCAAGCAGAACATATGAGAAGAGAGCGGAGCGCAGAAATCCGTGGAATCTCAATGTATAGCGGAAAAGTCATAGACATCCGAAACTGACCCAGGCTAACGTAACCTAACCAAACATAGCCTAACAAAATATTACGTGCCGCAAACGCTATTGCTGGACTCCACAGGGTAGAGCAGAATATAGTGGAGCGCAGCAGAGCGCAGAATTCCACCGAATAACAGCGTATAGCACGAAAGCCAAATCTACCCTTTCCAAACTTAGCGTAACCTAACCTAACCAAACGTAACAGAACTCAACCTAGCGTGCCGAGGCCAATAATGCTGGCCACCCCAAAGCCAAGGAGAAGTACTAGGGCACAGCAGAAAGCAGAGATCCACCGAATAGCAGTATACGGCACAGAAGTAAAAGCTGTCTTCTCCCATCCTAACCAAACGTAACGTAACCGAATGTAACATAACTCAACCTAACGTGACGAGACTTCAATTGCTGCCCTCTACAGGACCAGGCAGAAAATATTAGAGGAGAGTAGAGCACAGATATCGATATACCAGAAGTGTATAACACATAAGTCAAAGCTACTCTATCCTAACCCAAGAGAACCGAGCATGGCCGAACGTAACCCAGTTAAAGCTAACGCGCCAAGGATGCTACTGCTGGCCTCCATAAGGCTAAGCAGAATACAGTAGCTAACAGCGGAGCGCAGAAATCCGCCGAACAACTGTGTATAGCACGGTTGTCAAAGCTATCCATACCGCACACATCGTATCCGAACCAAACCAAACGTAACAGACCTCAACCCAGCGTGCCGAGACCAAGATTGCTGGCCTGTCCAGAACCAAGCAGATCATATTAGAGCACACTAGAAAACAGAAATCCATCGTATAGCAGTGTACAGCACAAAAGTGAATGCTATCCTCCCCTAACATAGCCAAACTTTACGTAACCGAACGTAACACAACTTTTCCTAACGTGCCGCGACCAATACAGCTGGGCGCCCCAGATTCGAGCATGGTATAGTAGAGCACAGTAGAGCGTTCGGTTCCACCTCATAACAATTTATGTCAAGAAAGCCGAAGACATCCTAATCTAATGCAACGTAACCTAACCAAAACCGAACGTTTTCTAGCATAACCTAACGTGCCGCGACCACAATTTCTGACCTCCCGGGAGTCGGGCAGTGGCTAGTGGTGCAGTGAAGCGCGAAAGTATCGACCGAATAGCGGTGTATACCACAAAAGTCAAAGCAAACCTGAACAAACCGAACCTAACCTATCCAAGCCAAACGTGACCTAACTCAACCTAAAATACCGAGGCCACCATAGCCGGCATCCCTAGAGCCAAGTGGAGCATATTAGAGCATAGTAGAGCACAGAAAACTTCCGTACAGCAGTGAATAGCGCAAAAGTCGATGCTGCCCTTTCCTAACTTCACCGAACGTAACGTAACAAAACGCAACCTAACATTACCTACCGTACGTAAACCAATATTGCTGGCATCACCAGAGCCAATCAGTGTTCACTAGAGTAAAGCAGAGCGCATAAGTCCTCCGAATGGCGAGGTGCAGCATAAGAGTCACAGCAATCCTATCCTAACCTAACCAATCGCAACAATGCCAGACATAGCATAGCAAAACCTATCGCGTCGCGACATCAGTTGCTGGCCTCCCCAGGGACTAGCAGCGTGTGGTAGAGCCCAGTAGAGCACAGGAAACCGCCAAATGGCATTGTATAGCACAAAAGTCAGAGAAATCCCAACCAAACATGGCCTAACCTAACATAACCAAGCGTACCCCAACTCAAAAAAATGTGCCACGACCGCCGCTGCTGGCCTCCCCAGAGACAAGCAGATGCTAGTAGATAAATACAGTGTACAGATGTCAATCGAATGCAGTGTATAGCACAAAAGTGAAAGCATTCCTGGCCAAGCACGTCCTAACCTAAACAAACCTAGAGTAACCTAACTAAACCTAGCGTGCCGATACCACTATTGCTGGCCCCTCCAGAGTTGAGGAGGGTGTAGTAGAGCAATGTAGAGCGCAGAGATACACGGAATAGCGGCGTATAGCAGAAAAGTCAATGAAATACAGACTTAACGCAAACAAACGTAGCATATCAGAACTAAGCCTAATTCAACATAGCGAGCCGCGGCCTCTATTGCTTGACTCCCCAGAGCCAAGCAGAAAATAGTAGAGCGCAATAGAGCGCAGACATGCACCGAATAACAGTATACATCACGAGAGCAAAAATAACCCAAGCAAACATAACATAACCAAACGTAGCCTAACACATACTAACACGGCGAGAACGCCATTACTGGTCTCCGCTTGTCGAGCAGGGCACGGTAGAGCCATGTAGAGCATAGAAATACACCGAACTGCGATGTAGAGCACAAAAGTCAAGGATACCCTGTCCAAACATAACCAATCGTAGCATTACGAAACGTAGTCTAGCAAAACGTATCGTGCCACGACCACTATTGCTGGCCCCGCCTGAGTCGAACAGAGTATAGTAGAGCAATGAAGAGCGTAGAAGTCCACCGAGGATAAGTGTATAGAGCAAAAATCTTAGTTATCCTATCCTAACATAACGAAACGTAACATGAGCAAACGTAACATGTCTCAAACATATGTGCCTACGCCACTATTGCTGACCACCATGGAGACAAGCAGAAAATACTTGATCGCAGATGAGCGCAGAAATCCACCGCATTGAAGTGTAAAGCATAAAAGCAGAAGATATGCTAACCTATTCTGCCCTAACCTAACGTAACCGGAAAATACTTATCCCAACCTAACGAGCCTAGCCGTCTATTGCTGGGCTCCACATCGCCAAGCAAGGCATATTTGCGTAGAGCAGGGCGCAGAGGTCCATAGAATGGCAGTGTATAGCACGAAGGCCACAGATATACCAACGGAAACCAAACTAACCTAACCTAAGCAAGCGTAACCTAACACAACCTAACGTGGCGCGGCCGCAATTTCCGGAACTCCAAGAGTAAAGCAGGGAATCATAGATCACAGTGGAGCGCAGAGATCCACCGAATTGCAGTGTATAGCACAAAAGTCGTAGCAGTCCAGGACTAACATAGCAAAGCATAACACAGACGAGCGCAACCTACATATACCTAACGAGCCTAGAACACCATTGCTGACCTCTCCAGAGCAAAGCAGAATATACGAGAGCGCAGGATTCCACTGCACTCTAGTGCAAAGCAAAAAAGACAAAAGATATCCTAACCTAACCTGACAAAACCTACCCAAGCCAAACGGAGCATAGCTCAAACTTGCGTGCCGGGACCACCATTTTGACATCTACAGCGCTAAGCAGAACATATAACAGCACAGTAAAACGCAGAAAGCCACGGAATAGCAGTGCGTAGCACAAAAGTTAGAGCCATCCCTTCCCCACCTAACAAGTCGTTACATAACCGAACGTAACATAACCGAACGTAACATAACACAAATTAACGTGCCGCGGCCACTATTTCTGGGCTCAACTTGTTCGAGCATTGTATACTAGAGAACAGTAGAGCGTTCGATTCCACCTAATAACAGTCTGTTACAAGAGAGTCCAGGCCATGCTAATCTAACGCAAGGTAACCTAAGCTAACTGAATGTTTTCTAACACAAACTAACGTGCCGAGACCACCACTGTTAGAATCCACAGCGACAAGCAGAGCATGTTAGAGCACAGTAGAGCGCAGAAATGCACCGAACACCAGTGTATAGCGCAAAGGTCGAAGTTAACTTATCCTATCCTAACCAAACGTACCATAACCAAACATAACATAACCCATCCTATCGCGCCGAGGCCACTACTTTTGTATTCCCCAGAGCGAAGGAGAGCGCTAGAATCCAACGAAAAGCACTGTATATCGCAAAATTCAAATATATCCTGCCTAACCTGTCTTATCCTAGCCTAACAAAACATAAACTAAGTAAACGTAACGGGCCGCACCCGCTACTGCTGGCCTCTCCATCGCCAAGCAGAACGTAATAGAGGAGCGTAGAGCGCGGGAGCCCACAGAACGGCAGAAAAGTCAAAGCAATGATATCCTAACCAGACCAAACGTGACATAAACACACGTAGCCGAACACAAAATAACGAGCCGAAACTACTATTACCAGCACCTCCAGAGCGAAGCAGAGCGTCCTAGAGCTATGTACAGCGCAGAAATCCACCGGGTAGCAGTGTATAGCTCAAAAGTCAAAGCTATGAGATCCTAACCTCAGCACACGAAGCATATCCAAACGTAATATAGCACAGCCTAACGTACCGACATCACAACTTCTGCCCGCCAGGGACAAGCAGAGCATACTATTGCACAGTAGAGCGCAGAGGTTCTCCGAATAGCGATGCATAGCGCAAAAGTTAAAGCTGTTCTAGCCTAACCTAGCCAAACATAACATAACCAGACCTACATTAACCCAACGTAACATGCCGTCGCCGCTATTGTTCGCCTGCCCAGGGCCAAGCAGAATATTATCGGGCACCGTAGAGCACAAACATCCGACGAATAGCAGAGCATATCACAAATGTAGCGGAGACATTAACCTAACTTTACCTAACCTAACCAACCCATACGTAGCGTGACACAACTTGACGCGCTGATACCACAATTGCTGGCATCGCCAGAGTCGAGCAGAGTATAGTAGAGCACAGTAGAGCGCAGAAAGCCTGCATACAGCAACGTGAAGCACGAAAGTCACAGATATACCATCCTAACCTAACCAAACGTAATATAAAGGAACGTGCTGATACCACAATTGCTGGCATCCGCAAAGCCAAGCAGCATATTAGAGAGATGTAGATCGCAGGAATACACCGAGTGGCGGTGTATAGCACAAAAGTCAAAGCAATCCTATCCTAACCTAACCAATCGTAGTAAAACGTTTGGTTACTTGACATAACTCAATCTAACGAGCCGCGACCACTATTGCTGTCCTCACTAAAGCCGAGCAGAACATATTAGAGGACATAGCAGTGTACAGCGCAAAAGTCGAAGATATACTAACAAAACCTGATCTAACCCATCCAAACCTAAAGTAGCCTATCTCATCTTAAGGTGGCGAGACCACAACTCCTGGCATCCCCATATCCAAGCAGAACACCCTAGCGCACAGTAGAGCGCAGCAATTCTCCTAATCGCAGCGTGTGTCAAAGAAGACAAAGTTATCCTTACCTAACGTAGGATAGGGTTACCAGCAGTAGTGGCCGCGGAACGATAGGCTTAGTTAGGTTAAGTTTGGCTATGCTACCATTGATAAGGTTTGGGTAGAATAGCTTTTACTTTTACGATATTCACTACTATTGGATGGACTTCCGCGCTCTCCTCTGCTCTACTGTCTTCTGCTTGGCTCCGTGCATGGCTGCAATAGTGGTCCCAGGACGTTAGAATGGCTTACGTTGCGTACGGTTACGTTACCTTAGTTAAGGTTAGGATGGGATAGCTCTCTCTCTTGCGCTATACACTGATATTTGGTGTATTTCTGTGATCTACTGTAATCTGCTCTGCTTTGTTCTGCGGATGCCAGAAATGGTGGTCGAGGCACGTTGGTTTGAGTTTCGTTACGTTCGGTTAGGTTATGTTAGTTTGGGTTAGGTTTTGATATCTTTGACTTTCCTGCTATTTAACGAGGTTTTGTGGACTTCCACGCTCTACTATTCTGTAGTATGTTCTACGTGGCTATCTTGAGGCCAGCAATAATGGTATTGGCACGTTACGTTGAACTATGTTTCGTCTGACTTGGTTAGGTCTGGCTGGGTTAGGTTAGGGTAGCATTGACTTTTGTGCTGTACACTGGTATTCTATGTATTTCTGCGCTCAGCTCCCATATGTTAATTTCTGCTTGGGTCTTGGGAGGTAAGCAAGGGTGGCAGCGTCACATTAGTTTGAGTTAGATTGCGGTTGGTTAGGCTAAGTTTTGTTGGGTTATGTTAGGATTTCTGCGTCTTTTGTGCTACACACTACTTTTCTATATATTTCTGCGCTCTACTTGTCATTTTCATATTCCGCATGTCTCTGTGGACGCCAGCAATAGAGAACGCGGCGCGTTATGGAGACCTATACTACGTTCGGTTGGGTTAGGTTAGCATAGGTTCGGTTAAGGTATCTTCGAGTTATATGCAATACACTGCTATTCGGTTGCTTTCTGCGCTCTACATTGCTCTAGTGTATTCTACTTGCCGAGGGGAGGCCTGCAGTAGCGCTCTCGGCACGATAGGCTGAGTTACCTTGGCTTAGGTTATGCTACGCTTGGTTAGGATAGGATAGAATAGCTAAGACCTTTGTGCTATACACCGCCCTTCGGTTGGTTTCTGCGCTCTTCATTGACCTACTATATTCTGCTCGACTCTTGGGAGGTCAGCAATCGTGGTCGCGGCAAGTTAGTTTGTGTTAGAGTACCTTCGGTGACGTTAGGCAGCGTTGCGATATTTTGCGATCGCGTTTACTTTCCTGTTATAAGCTGTTGTTAGTGGGAACTCTGCGCTGTACTGTGCTCTAGTATACTTTGCTCCAGATTGGGTGGACCAGCAATAGTGGTCGCGTCACGTCATATTGTGTCATGTTACGTTTGGTTATCTTACGATTTGTCATGTTAGGAAGGTATTGCTTTAACCCGTGTGCTATACACTGCTATTCAGTGGGTTTCTGCGCTATGCTACGCCCTAATATGTTCTACTTTGCTCTGAGGAGCCCAGCGGGCGTTGTCTATGCACGTTAGGTCGCGGTTAGTGTACGCTGGCCAGGCTATGTTTGATTAGGTTCGGCTAGGATACCTTTGACTTTTGAGCTGTACACTTCTGTTAGGTGGATTTCTGCGCTCCACTGTGACCTAATATTCTCTGCCTTGCTCTGTGGAGGCCAGAAATAGGGGCCGCGGCATGTTACGTGGGCTTAGGCTAAATTTGGTTATGTATTGTTTGGTTGGGTTGAGAGAGGTTACCTTTGAGTTTTGTGCTATAAACTGTTACACGGCGTATTTCTGCGCTATTCGTTGCTCTACTATACCCGACTCGACACTGGTGAGTCCAGCAATGGCGGCCGTGAATCGACAGGTTGAGTCAGGGTACGTTTGGTTACGTTAGGCTTTGTTTGGTTTTGTCAGAACGGTCTTGGCTTTTGTGCTGTGCACTTCTATTCTGTGAATTACGGCGCTGTACTTTTTTGTAATATGATCTGCTTGGCTATGGGGAGTCCAGCAATCAAGTTGTGGGCGCGTTTGGTTCAGATATTCTACGTTTGGTTAGATTGGGTTAGGTCTGGTTAGGTTAGGATGTCCTGGACTTTTGTGCTAAACATTGCCATTTGGTTGTTTTCTGCGCTCTAACTGGCTCCACTATACTCTACTGTAGTTTGAGGAGGCCAGCAATAGTGGTCGTGGTGCGATAGCTTGTGCTAGGCTACGCTCGGTAATATTACGATTAGTTAGGTTAGGAGATGATAGCTTTGACTTTTGTGCTATACACAAATACAGGTTGGCTTTCGACGCCCTTCATAGCCCTACAATAATTTGTTCGACTCCGGCGAGGCTAGTAATGGTGGTCTGGGCACGTTGGTTTTTGTTATGTCATATTAGCTTCGGTTAGGCTTGGAGAGCTTTGCCTTTCGCGTTATAAATTGTTCGTCGGTGGATTTCTGCGCACCGCTATGTTCTAGTACGTTCTGCTCGTCTCTAGGAAAGCCAGCAACAGTGGCCTCGTTACGTTGTACCGAGGTGTTTAGGGTCAGGTTATGTAACGTTTGGTTAGGTTAGGATACGACAGCTTTTAATTTAACGCTATACCCCGATATTCGTTGGATTTATGCGATCTACATGGCTGTAATGTGCTCTGCTTGGCTCTAGGGATGCCAACAATGGTATTCTCTGCACGTTAGGCTGAGTTAGGTTGCATTTGTTTTTATCACGTTTGGTTTGGTTAGGGTAAGATAGCTTTGCGTTTTGCTGTATACACTGCTCCTCGGTGGATTTCTACGTTCTACTGTAATTTAATATTCTCTGCTCTGCTCTGGGGTGGCCGGAAAATGTTTCCGCGGTGCATTAGGTTGCGTCCGGTTACGTTTTGTTATGTTACGTCCGGTTATGTCACATTTGGTTACTTTAGGATAGGGAACATATGACTTTTGTTCTATGCACTGCCACTCGGCGGATAACTCCACTCGAATGCTCTGTAATATGCTCAGCTGGGCTCTGGGAAGGGGAGAAGTAGCGGTACCGTCATATCACTTAAGTTAGGCTACGTTTGGTTTGGATAGGTTTGGTCAAGTTGTTTTATGATATCTCTGGCTCTGTCGCATTGCACAGCATTGCGGCGGGCCTCTACTTTTTACTGTGCTCTAGTATATTCTGCTTAGCTCGGCGAAGGCGAGCAGTGTCGGTATCAGCATGTTATGTTGAATTAGGCTGCGTTTGGTTAGGTTAAGTTATGCCAGGTTAGGTTAGGGTACCTTAGGCTTCGGTGCATTAGACTGCAATGCGGTGGTCTTCTGCGCTCTGCTGTGCTCTATTATAATCTGCTTGTCTGGTTTGGGCGAGGTTTGTACGGCTTTGACTTTTCTGCTATACAGTGCGATCATGTGGACTTCCACGCTTTACTCACTTTTACATGTTCTGCCTGGCTCTCTGGCGGCCAGCAATAGCTGTCGCGGCACGTTAGTTTGGGCTAGGATTCGTTTAGATATGTCACGACTGGTTATGTTAGGAGGTGATAGCTTTGACTTTTGCGCTGTACACTGCTATTCGGTTTATTTCTGCGGTCCACTCAGTTCATATATGATCAGCATGGCTCTGGGAAGGTCACCAATAATAATTTCAGCGCGTTATGTTTAGTTGTGCTACGTTTGGTTATGTAAGGTTTGGTAATGTTAGGTTAGGATATCTTCGACTTTTGTGCTTTACGCTGCTATTCGGTCGGTATCTGCTCTCTGAATTACTCTACTAGCATCTGCTTGTCTCTGGGGAGGCTATCAATAGTACTCGAGGCACGTTCGATTGAGTTAAGTTACGTTTGCATATGTTAGGTTAGGTTATGTTTGGTTAAGGTGGCTTTGACTCTTGTGCTAGACACTGCTATTCTATGGACCTCTGCTCTCCTCTGTGACCTGTGACACTATACTTGTCCCCGTGGGCACGAGGAATAGTGCCCTCGGCCCGTTATGTGTGTTGTATTACGTTTGGTTTCGTCATGTCTGGTTAGGTTGGGTTAGGATAGCTTTGAGTTTTGTGCTCAACACTGCTATTCTACGGACTTCTTCACTCTACTCTGCACTACTATACACTGTTATTTGCTGAACTTCTGCATTCCACTGTCCTCTACTAAACTCTACTCAACTCTGGGGAGGCCACCAGTATAGGACGCGGCTCGGTTAGCTTACGTTCGATTATGTTGCGTTCTGCTAGGTTAGGATAGGATAAGATTCACTTTCGTAGTATATACTGCAATTCGGTGGACTGCTGCGCTATTCTGTGCTCCAATACGTTCGGCTTGGCTCTGGGGTTGGCAGCTAAATAGTTCTCGGCACGTGAGCGTGATTAAGGTTACGTTTGGTTACGTTACGTTTGGTTACATTAGAACAGGATAGCTTGGATTTTTGTGCTATGCACTGCTACACGTTTCATTTCTGCCATTTGCTGCGCCCTAGTATTATCTGCTTGTCTCTTGGGAGGCCAGTAATGATTGTCTCGGCACGCAAGTATGAGTTAGGTTGCGCTTGGCTTGACTAGTATGGGATGGATTTGGTACGGATAGCTTCGACTTTTTTGCTATCCGCCGCTGTACGGGCAATCACTGAGCACTGCATTGCCCTACTAGCATCTGCTTGTCTGTGTGGAGGCTGCCAGCAGCGGTCGTGGCATGTTGGGTGGAGTTCGGTTACGCTTGGTTAGGACTTGTTGGGCTAAGTTTGGTTAGGGTGCGTGCTACCTTTGATCTATACACTGCTATTCGGTCTATACCTGCGAACTGCATTGCTGTACCAGCATCGCCTTGTCTCTGGGAAGACCTGCAATAGTGGCAGTGGCACGTCTGGTTTAGTTAGGTTGCGTTTGGTTATGTTAGGTTTGGGTACGTTTGGCCAGGTTGGCATTGTCATTAGTGCTATACACTGCTATTCGGTGGATTTCCGCGCTCTGCTGTGTTCTAGTATGTTCTCGTTTGCTGTAGGGTCGTCAGCAATAGTGGTTTAGGCACTTTCGGTTGAGTTAAATTACGTTTGGATATGTTAGGTTACGTTGTGTTAGGTTAGGGTATCTTTGACTTTTGTGCTACACACTGCTATTCCATGGACTTATGCGCTCTTCTGTGAGCTGCCACACTCTCCATGCCTCTGTGGACGCCAAGGATAGCGCTCTCGTCACGTTACGCTTAGTTACGTTGCGTTTGGTTAAGTTAGGTTTGTTCAGGCTTGGTTAGGATAATTTTGACCTCTGTGCTCTGCGCTCCTATTCGGACGATTTCAGCGTTCTTCATTGCTCTGCTATATTCTGACTAGCTCGCGTAAGGCCAGCAATAGCGTCCGTGGCTCGTCTGCTTATGCTACGTTACGTCCGCTTATGTTACGTTTCGTCACGTTAGGATGGGATAGCCTTGACTTTTACGCTACACACCGCTATTTCGTGTATTCCTGAGCCCCTCGTTTTTCTAATATGCTGTGCTTGTCTCTGCGGAGGCCAGGAATAGTGGCGCCGTCAAGTTAGGTTGAGATCGGTTACACTTGTCTTGGCTAGGTAGGGATAGGTTTGATTAGGATGGCATTGGCTTCTGTGCTGCACACTGGCATTCGTTCGACATCTGTACACAGCATTTCTCTACTTGCATCTGCCTATCCCTGGTGAGGCCAGCAACAGGGGGCGTGGCACGTTTTGTTCGGTTAGGTTACGTTTGGTTGGGTAAGGCTATGATATGTTTGGCTGGGACGGCTTCAAATTTTGTGAAATACGCTGATATTAGGTGGCTTTCTGCGCTCCACTCTTCTCTAGCATGTTCTGCTTGGCTATGTGGTGGCCAGCGGTACTGGTCTCGGCAGGTTAGCCTGAGAGAGGTTGCGTTTGGTTATGTTGCGTTTGGTTAGACTAGGATAGGATTGCATGTACTTTTGCGCTATACATTGCCGTTCGTTGGACTTTCGCTCTCAGCTGAGCCCTAATATGCTCAGCTTGGCTCCGGGGAGGTCAGCAATAGTGTCCTCGGCACGTTATCTTTAGTTATGTCACGTTTGGTTAGGTTACGTGTGTTCGGATTAGATACGGATAACTTTGACTTTCAGGGCTCAGATTGCTATTCGGTGGATTCCTGCGCCATACACTGCTCTTTTATCCTCTGCTTGCCTCTGCGGAGGGTCGGCAATAGTGGTCGCTACACATTAGGTTGGGTTAGGTTGAGTGTGGTTTTGTTGTGATTGGTTGATGTTAGGTTAGGTTTATTTAGATTACGTATGGTTATGCTAGGTTAGAGTGGGTTAGGTGAGGATAGCTTCGACTTTAGTGCCCAGCACAGATATTTTATGCACATCTCCCTCCCGCTATGCCCTATCATACGCCGTTTGTCTCTAGGGACTCCGGCAATAGTGATCGCTATTGTTTTACGTAACATAGCCAAACCCAACGTGCGAGACCTCTGTTGCTGGCATATCCAGAGCCAATCAGGTCATACTAGAGCACAGTAGAGCGCAGAAATCGATCGAAGAGCAGTGCACGCCACAAAAGTCGATGCTATACTATCCCATCCTCACTAAACGTAACGGCACAAAGGGCAATATAGCCCAACGTATCGTGTCACGACCACAATTGCTGGCCTCACCAGGGCCAAACAGAATATAGTAGAGCACAGTAGAGTGCTGAAATCCACCGAATAGCGGCGTATGGCACGAAAGTCAAAGCTCCCCTAAGCGAACTTATCATAACCTATCCTAGCCAAACGTATCCGAATCCAACGTGACCTGCTGAGACCACAAATACTGGCCTCCCCAGAGCCAAGTGGAAAATATTACGCCACAGTAGAGCGCAGGAATTCGCATCACTGCATTGTATATCGCAAAAACGACGGTAACCTAACTTAACCTGACCTAACCTATTCTAGCCGAACGTAGCATAACTCAACATGAAATAACGAAACCACTATTGCTGCCCCATCCCGCCCAGAGCCAAGCAGAATATACTACAGCACATAAGATCGCAGAAGTGTACCGAACAGCAGCGCGTAGCAGAAAATTCAATGGAACCACGTCCTAACGTAACGAACCGTAACGTAGCCAAACGTAACATAACTCATCCCAACCCGCCGTGGCCACCATTGCTGGCCTCACAGTGCCAAGCACAAAATATTACAGCACAGAAGAGCACAGAAATCCACCGAATAGCCGTGTGTAGCACAAACCAAAGAGCTATACTATCCTAAACTCTCCACATGTGACGTAACCAACCGATACATAACTGTAGCTAGGGTGCCGAGATCACTGCCGCTATCCTCCCCATAGCCAGGCTGAGTATATTAGAGCAACGTGGAGCACAGAAAACCACCAAACAGCAGTGTATAGCAAGGAAGTCAAAGCCATCATATTCTAACCCACCCAAACGCAATATAATGAAACGCAACATAACTCTACCTAACGTGCCGGTACCACAATTGCTGGCCTCACCAGCGCCCAGCGGATATAGTAGTGCACAGTAGATCGCAGATATTCGCCGAACAGCAGTGTATAGCATGAACGTCAAAGTAATTCTTCCCAAACTTAACCTAACGTAAACTAATCAAACGTAACCCAATTCAACCTAACTGGCCACGACCACTATTGCTGGTGTCCCCAGTGTCGAGCAGAGTATAGAACAGCAATGTAGTGCGCAGAAATCCACCAAAGGGCAGTGTACAGCGCAATAGTCAATGTTATCCTATCCTAACATAGCCAAATGTGACATAACCAAGAGCAACATAATCCAACATAACGTGCCTGTACCACAACTGCTGGCCGCCCCATATCCGAGCAGAATATATTAGAGGTGAGCAGGGCACAGAAGTCCATACAATGGCAGTGTATAGCAGTAAAGCCAAAGACATAATAGCCTGACACAAACTAACCTAACATAACCAAACGTAGCCTAACTAAATCTCACGTGCCGAGACCACTATTGCTGGCGCTCCCAGAGGCAAGCTGAATATACTAGAGCACAATAGAGCCCAGGAGTCCATAGAACAGCAGTATTGAGCACAAAAGTCAAAGATATCCTAACCAGAACCACACAAATCTAACCTCACCAAACGGAACATAACCCTACCTAAGGCGCCGTGGCAATTTCTTCTGGCCTCCCCAGAGCAAAGCAGAGCGTATTGTATCAGAGTAGTGCGCAGAAATCCGCCGCAAAATTAGCGTACAGCACAGGACTGAACGCTGTCTTAGCCTAACCTAGCCAAACATGACATAACCGAACGTTACCTAACTCCACCCAACCGCCCGATAGCACTACTGCTGACCACCCCAGGTCGAAGCAGAATAGACCAGAGCAAAGTGGAGTACAGAAATCCTCGGCGTGGCAGTGTGAATAACAATAGTCAAGAATATCCTAACACAAACTGACCTAACCAAACCCAACCAAACGTAGCGTAATGCAACGTAACGTGCCGAGACCACTATTGCTGTCCCTCTCATGGAAAAGCTGAACATATGAGATCACGGCAGATCACAGAATTCCAACGAATATCAGTGTACAGAGCAAAAGTCAGCTACCATCTCCAAACCAAACCTACCGTAACTTTCCCTAACGTAACATAACTCAAGCTAACGTGCAGCGACACATATTGCTGAACTCCCCACATTCGTCCAGAGCATAGAAGAGCACATTAGAGCTCAGAAATCCACCGAATCGCAGTCTATACTAAGAAAGTCAAAGCTATCCGAACCTGACACAAATAAACAAGACCTAACCCAACGCAAGATAGTACAACCTATCGTGGCGGGACCACTATTGCTGGCCTCCTCGGAGACAAGCAGAGTATATTAGATGACAGCATAGCCCAGAAATCCACCGAATAGCAATATGCAGCACAAAAGTCAAAGCTAACGTTTCCTAATGTACACAAACTTAACAAAACCAAACGTAGTATACCTAAGCCTAACGTACCGGAACCACTATTGCTGACCTCCCGAGCGTCTTGCAAAACATATTAGAGGACAGTAGAGCGCAGAAGTCAATAGAGCCGCAGTTTACAGCACAAAAGTCATAGATATCTAAACCTAACCCAAGTCAACATAGCCTAACCATATATAGCCCAACTCAACGTAACGTGCCGCGACCAATATTGCTGGCCTCCGCAGTGCCAAGCAGAATATAATGAAGAACAGAATAACAAAGGAACCCACCGCATAGCAGTGTATGGGACGAAAGACGAAGCTATCCTAACCAAACTTATCCCAACATAACCTATCCAAACGTAACCTAACTAAGCCTAACGAGCCGCAAGCGCTATTGCTCCCATCCCCAGGGCCAAGCAGAACATACTAGAGCACAGTGCAGAGCAGAAATCCCCCGCATTGCGGTGAACATCACAAAAGCCGTAGACATCCTAACATAACCTGACCAAACCTAACATAACCAAACGCATCGAAACCCAACACGACGTGACGCGACCACTGCTCCTGGCCTCCCCAGCGCGAAGCAGAATGTAGTAGAGCACAGTAGATCACAGAAGTCCGCCGAAAACCAGTGTAAAGCACAAAAGTCGTAGTACGCTACTCTAACCGAACCATGCGTAACATATCCATACCTAACTACACCTAACTTTAGGAGACCACCATTGCTGACCTCCACGTAGACAAGCAGAGTGTACTAGAGCACAGTAGTGCGCAGAAATCCACCGCATTGCAGTGAATATCGAAAGGTCGAAGGTATACAATGGTAACCGGACCAAATCTAACCCAACCAAACGTAGCATAACTCAATGGAACGTGCCATAAACACTGCTGCCGGACTGCGCAGAGCCGCAAAGAATACAATAGAGCACTGCAGATCGCAGGAACCTGCCGGATCATAGTGTACAGCACGAGAGTCGAAGCCATCCTAACCAAACGTAACCTAACGTAAAATAATCAAACGTGGCATACCTCGGTAAAACGTGCCCTGACCACTATTTCTGGCCTCCCATGGGCCAAGCAGAATATGGTAGAACACGGTAGAGCGCAGAAATCCACCGAATAGTAGTGTGTAGCACGAAAGTCCAAGATACTGTGACCTAACCAGTGCTAACCTAACCTAACCTAACTAAGCGCAGCTCAAAGCAACGTGCCGCGACCGTTGCTGCTGGCATGCGCAGAGCCTAGCAGAATGTAATACAACACTGCAGATAACAGAAATCCTCCGTAAAGCAGTGTATAGCACTGAAGTCGGAGCCATAATGAAAAAGCTTATGCTAACCTAACCTGACCGAATGTAACATAGGTAAACCGAGCATGCCACGACCACAATTGCTCACCACCCCAGTGTCGAGCGAAGAATAATAGACCAATGCAGTACGCCCAGATCCTCAGGATAGCGGTGTAGAAATCCACTGAACAGCATCTTATGACATAAGAGTCGATGGTAGCCTAACCTTATCGGGCCTAACCTAACCTAACCAAACGTAGCATATCTCAACAGAGCTCGCGGCGACACCTGCACCTGGCCACCACATAGCCCAACGGAATGTATTAGAGCACAGTAGGTCAAAGAAATCCACCGAATAGCTGTGTATAGCGCGATAGTCATGTCCATACCTCCCAAACTTAACCTAACCAAACATAACCAAACGTAACATAACACAATATAACGTGCCGCGACCACTACTGCTCGCCCCCCCCCCCCCCCCCCTGGGGCGAGCAGAGTATAGTAGATCAGTGTAGAGCGCACAATTCCACCGAATAGCTGTGTACAGCACAAAAGGCACACTAACCCAGCCGGACCTAACCTAACCCAGCCGAACGTAGCATAACTCAGCATAACATGACGCGACCACTGCTTCTGGCATTCCCGAAGCCAAGAAGAATGTAACAGAGCACTATAGATCACAGAAATCGACCGAAATGCAGTAGCAATGTAGCACGAAAGGCAGCGCTATAGCAAACAAGCTTAGCCTAATCTAATCTAGTCAGACGTAAACTAACCCAACCTATCGTGCCGCGACCGCTACTGCTCGCCTCCACATATTCGAGCCGGGTATTGTAGAGCACCGTAGAGTACAGGAATACCCCGAATAACAGTGTACAGCACAAAGGTCGAAGTTATCCAAACCTAACCTGACCTAACCTGAACTAACCAAATCGTGGCTGAACATAACATGCCACGACTACTGCTGCTGTCATACCCAGAGGCAAGCAGAATATACTAGAGCACCGTAGATAACAGAAATCCACGGGTTAGCACAAGAGCCTAAGCTATTCATTCCTAACGTAACCAAACATGTCATACTCTATCGTAGCCTAACGATACCAAACGCGTCGACACAACTATTGCTGTGTTCCCTAGAGCAAAGCGGAAAATTCTAGAGCGCAGCAGAGCGCAGAAGTCAACTGCAATGCATTATATAGCGCAAAAGTCAAGCATACTCTGACATAACTTTGCCTTTCCTGACCTTTCCTAATGTAGTGTAACACAACATGGCGTGACGAGACAAATACTGCTGGCATCCACATGTTCAGACAGAGCACATTAGAGCACATTAGGGCGCAGAAATTCACCGAACGTCAGTGAATAGCACAGAAGCCAAAGTAGTCTCTCCTAACCTCAACAAACGTAATGTAACCAAACGTAGCCTAACACAACCTAACGTGCCGATACCAGTACGTCTATCCTTTGCAGCGCCAGGCAGAATATACTAATGCACAGCAGAGCGCAGGAACCGAACGCATTGGAATGTACAGCACAAAAGCCGCAAATGCCTCAACATAGCTTGTCCTAACCTAACCTAACCGAACGTAGCATAGCTCAACATAACTTCCCACAACCACTGCTCCTGGCATCCACATAGCCGAGCAGAATGTAATAGAGCACGGCATATTACAGAAATCCGCCGCATCACAGTGCACAGCACGAGAGTCATAGCTAACCTCACCAAACATAGCCTAACATAACCTAGCCGAACGTAACGTAACTGAACATAACGTGCCACGACCACCATTGCTCTCCACACCTGCGTCGAACGGAGTATAGTAGAGCAGTGTAGAGCGCAGGAATG
>NW_016909954.1:154599-177218 GCF_001483705.2 Eufriesea mexicana
AACATAAGCAATCTTAACAGAACACAACCCAACGCGCCACGACCACCATTTTTCGCCTCCCGAGAGCCGAGTAGGGTATAAGGGAGCAATGTGGAGCGCAGAACTCAATCGAATGGCAGTGTATAGTACAAAAGTTGAATATACCCTAACCAAACATAACCTGGCCTCCCCTGAGCCAAGTAGAATGAAGTAGAGCACTCTCCATGATGGAAATCCACCGAATAACTGTGTATTGCAAGATAGTCCGACACATCCTAACCAAAGTAGCCTAACCTAACATAAGCAATCTTAACAGAACACAACCCAACGCGCCACGACCACCATTTTTCGCCTCCCGAGAGCTGAGTAGGGTATAAGGGAGCAATGTAGAGCGCAGAACTCAATCGAATGGCAGTGTATAGTACAAAAGTTGAATATACCCTAACCAAACATGACCTAACCTAGCCTAAACGAACGTAGCATAGCTGACAATAACGTGCCGCAGCCACTGCCCCTGGCCACCACAGGGTAAAGAAGAGTTTCGTAGAACACAGTAGATGACAGAAATCCACCGAATAACAGTATACAGCAAGATAGTCATAGCTTTCCTGACCAAACTTGACCTAACCTGACCAAACATAACATAGTTCAAACTAAAGTGACGCGACCAATATTGCTCGCCTCCCCACGGTCGAGCGGACTATACTAGAGCAACGCAGCGCGCAGAAATGCACCGAAAAACAGTTTGTAGTACAAGAGTCGGATATCTCCTAACCTAACCTGACCAAACCTAACTTTAAAAAAACGTAGGGCATCTAACGGTATCGTGCCGAGACCACTGCTCCTGGCCTCCCAGGAGCAACGAATAATGTAATAGAGCATAGCGGATGACAGAAATAAGACGAATAAGAAAGTGTAGCACGAAAGTCAAAGCTATCCCAACCTAACTTGGCAAACAGTACCTAGCCAAACATAGCCTAACCCAAAATGACGTGCCACGACCACTATTGCTCTCCTCCCCAGGGTCGAGTATAGTATAGTAGAGTAATGCAGGGCGCAAAAATCCAACGAATAGCAGCGTATGGCACAAAATTTGAAGAAGACATAACCCCAGGGCCAAGCAGAACATATTAGAGCGCAGTAGAGCGCAGAAACCCACCGAATAGCATTGAATAGTACAAAAGTCTCAGCTATTGTATACAAACATAACCAAAATTGTCAAATTCAAACGTAGCCTAACTGAAACTAATGCGCAGAGACCACTATTGCTGGCCTGCCCAGAGCCTAGCAGAAAATATTAGAGCGCAGTAGAGCGCCAAAATCTGTGGATAACAGTGTATAGCACAGATGACTTAACTATCCTGTCCTAACCTCACAAAACGTAACGAAACCAAACGTAGCCTAACGCAACCTAACGTGCCGCGACCACTATTGCTGTCCTCCCCAGCACCAAGCAGGGTACACTAGGTCACAGTGGATCGCAGAGATCCACCGCATTGCAGTGTACAGCACAAAAGACCAAGATACCCTAGCCTAACCTGACCTAGCCTAACCTATCAAAACGTAGTCTAACCCAACATTACGAGCCACGACCGCTATTGATGGCATTCTGAGGGCCAAGCATAGCATATTACAGCGCGCAAGAGAGCAGAAATCCACAGAAGAGCAGTGTATAGCTCAAAAGTCAAGGTAGCCTATCCTAACAAAGCCAAGCGTAACATAACTCAAGCTATCATGACGAGACCATAGTTGCTGGCCTCTACAGAGACAAGCCGAATGCACTAGGGCGCAGTAGGGCGCAGAAATCCACCTCACTGCAGTGAACAGCATAAAAGTCGAAGACCTCCTAACAAAACCTGACGTAACCTAACCAAGCCGACCGTAGCATAAGCCAACATGACGTACCCCGACCACGATTGCTGGCCTCCCAGAGTCGAGCAGGTATCACTGGTGGACAATGAGGCGTAGGAGATCATAGAAACGCAGTGTACGGCACAAAAGACGTATCCAGCTAGGCCTAACCCACGCTAACAAGAAGATCATAGAAACGCAGTGTACGGCACAAAAGACGTATCCAGCTAGGCCTAACCCACGCTAACATAACGTAAACAAACGTAGCATACATCAAAGTCACCAACCGCTCGACTATTGCCTGCATCCCCAGTGCCAAGCGGAATGTATTAGAGCGCAGTCGAGTGCAGTCAAGCGCAAATATCCACCGAACTGAATACATAACAAGAAGGCTAAAGCTACCCATACCGAAATTAACCCAACCTAATCTAACCAAACGTAACCTAACCCAAGATAACGTGCCGAGACCAGTATTACTGGCATTCCCACGGCTAAGCATAGTATAGTAGAGCACATTTCAGCGCAGAAGTACCTCGAATAGTAGTGTACAGCACGAAAGTCTTAGTTTACCTTACCGAGCTTAACCTGACGTAAACCATCCATACGTAGTGTAACACAACATAACGTGACGAGACCAATATTGCTGTCCTCCCAGTGCCAAGCAGAGCATACTAGAGCACATTAGAGCGCAGATATTCACCGAACAGCCGTGAATAGCACAAAAGTCATAGTAGCCTATCTTAACCTAGCCAAACGTAACATAACGGAACCTAACATGACAAAACCACCAGAGCTGTCATCCACAGAGACAAGCAGATTGTACTAAAGCACAGTAGAGCGCAGAAATCCGCCGCTACTCAGTTAATAGCGCAAAAGCCGAAGATATGCTAGCATAACGTGTCCTAGAGTAACCCAACCAGTCTTAGCATATCTCAACTTAACGTGCAGCGACAACTGCTCCTGGCCAGCCATATCCAAGCAGAATTTAGTAGATCACAGTAGATCACAGTTCTCCACCGAATAGCAGTGTAAAGCACGATAGTCAGGGCAGCCTCTCCTAACCTAGCCAAACATAACGCACCCAAACGAAGCCGAACCCAGCCTAACAAGGATAGATTATTATTGCCGCCTTCTTCAGGGGCAAGTAGAGTGTACTAGAGCAGAGTAGTTCGCAGAAATCCTCCGCATTGCAGTGCTTAGCACGAAAGTCGACGGTATTCTAACACAAACTGACCTAACCTAACCTAAACATACGTAGCGTAACTCAATATATCATCCCGCGACAACTACAGCCAGAGTCCACAGAGCCAAGCAGAATACAGTAGAGCACAGTATATCACAGGAACCCGCCGTACAGTAGCGCATAGCGTGAACGTTGAAGCCACACTATCTAAATATAAAACAACAAGATCTAACCAAACGTGACATACCTCAACATAACGTGCCGCGACCACCTCTGCCAGACTCCGTAGAGCCAAGCAGAATATAGTAGAGACCAGTAGATCACAGGAACTCGCCGTGTAAGAGAGCATAGCACGAAAGTTAATGACATGCAAACTAAACATAACCTAACATAACCTAACCAAATGTAACATACCTCAACTTATCGTGCCGCCGACACAATTGCTGGCCTCACCAGGGCCAAGCAGAATGTAGTAGAGCGCAGTCGAGCGTAGAAATCCGCGGAACTACAGTGTAAAGCACAAAAGTCAAAGCTACCCTTTCCGAACTTAACCCAACATAAACCAAATAAGCGTAGTGTAACCCAACCTAACGTGCCGCGGCCGCAATTTCTCGCCTCCCAATAGTCGGGTAGATTATAATAGAGCAATGTAGGGCGCAGAAATCCGCCGAGTAGCAATGTATACCACAAAAGTTGAAGATACGCTAACCAATCCTGATCGAACCTAACATAACCGAACGCAGCATAGCTCAACATAGCGTGCCGCGACCACTGCCCCTGGCCTCTACTGATCCAAGCAGAATGCAGCAGAGCAGAGTAGATCACGGAAATCCACCGAGTAACAGTCTACATTACGAAGGTCATGGCTATCTTAACCAATCTTAACCTAACATAGCCCAACCAAACGTAACCTGACACAACCTGACGTGCCAGGAGCACTACTGCTCGTCACCCCAGGGTATGGCAGAGTGCAGTGGAGCAATATAGAGCACAGGATTGCTCCAAATAGCAGTTAATAGCACAAAAGTCAAAGGAATCCTAACCGAGCCTTCCTAACCTAATCTACCGGATCGTAACCTTACTCAACCTAACGTGCCGAGACCACTGCTACTGGCCACAACAGACCCGCGCAGAGCGTACTAGAGCACACTACAGCGCAGAGACCAACCGCATAGAGGTACATAGCACAAAAGGCAGCGTACGCTATCCTAACTAGTCAAACGTAACATAGCCAAACGTAACCTAACTCAATCTAACGTGTGGAGACCTCTATTGCTGGCCTCCATAAAGACAATCTGAATGTACTAGTGCGCAGAACCCCACCGCATTGCAGTGAACAGCACAAAAGTCGAAGATGACCTAATCTAAAAAGACCTACCCTAACATAAACGTACTTAACATATCCCCACCTAAAGTGCCGAGATCATATTCGCTGACTTCCACGGAGCCAAGCAGAAAATATTAGAACAAAGTAGAGCGCAGAAATCCGCGTGTAGCAGTGTACAGCACAAAGGTCTGAACTACCATATCCTATCCACGCCGAACGCAACATACCAGAGCGTAGGAAGGCTCTCCCTCACGTGCCGAGACAACTACTGGTGGCCATCACAGAGCCAAGCAGAACATGCTAAGGCACACTGGAGCGCAGAAGTCCAATGAATGGCAGTGTATAGCACAAAAGTCAGAGCTATCCTATCCAAATATATCCAATCTTAATGCAACCTGACGTAACATAACTCAAACTAACGTACCCCGACCGGTATTGCTGACCTCCACTAAGTCGAGCAGAGCTTACAAGCGGATAGTAGGGCGCAGAAGTCCATAGAATCGCTGTGTATAGCCCAAAAGACATATCCATGCAGACCTAACTCAGGCCAACATAGCCTATCCAAACGTAACCTCAATATACCTATCGTGCCACGACTGCTATTGCTGGTCTCAGCAGAGTCGGGCAGAGTATAGTGGAGCAGTGTAGAGCGAAGAAATCCACCAAATAGTGGTCTAGTGCACAAAACTCAAGGACATCCTAACGTAAGCAGACCTAACCTGACCCAGCCAAACGTAGAACAGCTAACCCTAATGAGCCGAGACATCTATTACTGGCCTCGTCACGGCCAAGCAGCACATATTAGATCACAGAGGAGCGCAGAAGTCGGTCGCATTATAGCGCGAGGCAGAAAAGTAGAGGATATCCTAGCCTAATCCGGCCATACCTGAAAGAACCAAACGTATCTAGTCCCAACCCGACGTGCCTAGCCCACCATAGCTGGCCTCCCAGTAGGCAAACATGGCATATTAGTGGAGAGAAGAGCGCTCAGGTTCATAGAATGTGAGGGTATAGCACGAAAGGCAAAGGTAACCCAACCTAACCCAAACAAACGTAACATAACGCAACCTAGCGCACCGTGGCCACTATCTTTGGAATTCCCAGAACAAAGCAGGGAACATTAGATCACAGTAGAACGCAGAAATCCGCCGTGCAGCAGTGTACAGCACAAAAATCAAAACTAGCCTAGCGTAACATAACCAAACGTACCACAACCAAACGCAAGCTAGCACTACCTAACGTGACAACACCACAATTGCTGACATCCACATATCAAAGCAAAATATACTAGATCACAGTAAAGCTCAGAAGTATGCCGCACTGAAGTGTAATGCACAAAAGCCGAATATATCCTGACCCAACGTGACATATCCTGACCTAAACAAACGTAGCACAACTCAAGCTATCCTACCGAGACCACTATTGCTGGCGACCCCAACGCCAAGCAGTGCATATTTCAGCACAGTAGAGCGCAGGAATCCACCGAATAGCAGTGTATAGCACAAATGTCAGAGCTACACTTTCCTAACCAAGCCAAACGTAACATATGCAGATGTAACGTAACCCAAGCTGACGTGCCACGACCGCTGTTGCTGGCCTTGCCTGAGACAAGCGCATGCTAGTAGAGCAGCGCAGAACGCAGATACCGTCCGAATAACAGTGTACAGCACAAAAGTCAAAGCCATCCCAAACAAACTTATCCGAACCTACCATAACCGAACGGAACCAAAGAAAACCATATGTGCCAGGACCACTAATGCTGGCCCCGCCACAGACAAGCAGAGGCTAGTAGAGCAATGCAGAGCGTAGATATCGGAGGACGTTCAGAGTACAGCACAAATGTCACATACCGTGACCAAGACTAACCTTACCTAGTCGAGCCAAATGTAACCTAACTCAAACTAGCGTGCCGTGACCAGTATTGCTGGCTTTCCCTGAGCCAAGCAGAACACATTAGAGAAAAGTAGAGCTAAGGAATCAACCGTATCGATGTGTACAGCATGCAGGTCAAAGCTATCCTATCCTATCCAGGCCGAACGTAACTTAACCAAACGTACATAACACAACCTAACGTGCCGAGACCACTATTGCTGGCCTCCCCAGAGCATAGCAGAGCACACTAGAGCACAGAAGATCGCAGAAACCAACCGAACAGCAATGCACAGCAAAAGAGTTAAAGCACACCTGATCAAACATTGCCCTAGCCTACCAAACCAAACGTAACATGACGCAACATGACGAGGCGAGACCACTATTGCTGTCCTTCCCAGAGCCAAGCCTTAAATTATTAGGGCACTGTAGGGCGCAGAAATCCTCCTAATATCAAATGACAGCACTAAAGTCGAAGCTGCCCTCTCCTAGCCTAAACAAACGTAAAAATTCTAACGTAGCATAACTCAATCTGACGCACCGCGACAACTATTGCTGGCCTTCCCAGAGTGAAGCGGAACACACTAGCGGAGAGTAGAGTGCAGAAATCCGTAGAATCGCAGTGTATATCAGAAATGTCAATGCGACCCAAACCTAACACTAACCAACAGGACATAACCAAACATAGCCTAACTCAACCTTACGTGTCGAGGCGACCATTGCTGCCGTCCCAAGAGCCAAGCAGGTCATACTAGAGCACAGTAGAGTGCAGAAGTCCACCGAATAGCAGCGTGAAGCACAAATGCCATAGCTATCATAACCATACTTAGCCTAACCCAACCTAACCAAACGTAACATAACTCAAGATATCTTGCCGAGACCACTATTGCTGGTCTTCCCAGAGACAAGGTGAAAATATTATTGCGGTGTAAGGCGCAGAAATGAACCTGATATCAGAGCTTATCGCTGAAGTCGAAGCTATCCTCTCCTAACAAAACCAATAGTAACATAAACTAACGTTACCTAACACATCGTATTGTGCCGCGAGCACGATCGGTGGCCCCTCAGAGCCAAGCAGAACACAATAGTGGAGAGCAGAAGGCAGAAATCCGCGTGACCTCTGTGCATAACAGGAAATTCAAAGCTACCAGAGCCTTACCCAAACCAAGAGAATATGGAAAAACATGCTGGCCTGGCCTGAGCGAAGCTGAAAGTATTATAGCACTGTAGGGCGCAGAAATCCATATAACAGCAGACTATATCGCTGATGTCGAAGCTACCGTCTCCTAACGTAACCAATAGTAACACAAGCAAACGTAACCTAACGCAACCTATTGTGCCGCGGGCACTATCGCTGGCCTCCGTAGAGCCAAGCAGAACACATGAGTGGAGAGTAGAGGACAGAAATCCATAGAATCACAGCATATATCAGAAAAGCCGAAGCGACCGAACCTTACGAAAACCAACGGAACACGACCAACCACAGCATAACGCAACCTAACGTGCCAAGACCGCTATTGTTACTATCCTCAGAGACAAGCAGGACATACCAGAGCGCAGTAGAGCGCAGAAATCCACCGAATATCAGTGTTCTGCACAAAAGTTATGCCTAACCTAACCAAACTTAGCATAAACCAGCATAACCGAACATAACCCTACACAACATAAGGTGACGAGACCACTATTTCTGTCTTCCTCATACCCAAGCTGAAAATATGAGGGCGCAGTAGGGCGTAAAAATCTACCTAACAGCAGACTGTACCACGAAAGTCATGACTGTCATTACCTAACATAGCCGATCGCAACACCACCAAACGTAACCTACCTGGACCTAACGTGCCGCGACCACTATTTCTGGCCTCCCAGGAGCCAAGCAGAACACATTAGTTGACAGTGGAGCGCAGAAATCCATAGAACCGCAGTGTATATCAGAAAAGTCAAAACTACATAAACCTGAACCAAACCAACGGAACACATCCAAACATAGCCTAAGTCAACACAACGAGCCGAGACCGCTGTTGCTGCCCTCGCCAGAGCCAAGCAGGGCATACTAGGGCACAGTAGAGCGTAAAAGGCCACCGAACATCATTGCATAGCACAAAGCTGCAGCTGTCCTAACCGTACTTAGCCTATCCTAACCTAACCGATCTTAACCTGACTCAACATAACGTACCAAAACCACTATTGCTGGCCATCATAGGGACAAGCTGAAAATATTAGAGCGGAGTAGGGCACAGATGTCCATCTAGCGTCAGACTATTGCGCTAAAGTCAAAGCTATGCTCTCCTAACGTAACCAACAGATACACAACCAAACGTGGCCTACCTCATCCTAACGTGCCTCGGCCACTACTGCTCGACTCCCCAGTTCCAAGCGGAGCACATTAGTAGAGATTAGCGCGCAGAAATCCATAGGATCGCTGTGTACATCAGCAAAGTGAAACCTACCGAAGCAAAACCCAATCCAACAGAAAATATACAAACACAGTTTAATTGAGCCGAACGTGCCGAGAACGCTATTGCTACCATCCCCAGAGCTTAGCAGGGCATACTAGAGCACAGTAGAGTGCAGAAGTCCACCGAATAGCAGCGTGAAGCACAAATGCCATAGCTATCATAACCATACTTAGCCTAACCCAACCTAACCAAACGTAACATAACTCAAGATATCTTGCCGAGACCACTATTGCTGGTCTTCCCAGAGACAAGGTGAAAATATTATTGCGGTGTAAGGCGCAGAAATGAACCTGATATCAGAGCTTATCGCTGAAGTCGAAGCTATCCTCTCCTAACAAAACCAATAGTAACATAAACTAACGTTACCTAACACATCGTATTGTGCCGCGAGCACGATCGGTGGCCCCTCAGAGCCAAGCAGAACACAATAGTGGAGAGCAGAAGGCAGAAATCCGCGTGACCTCTGTGCATAACAGGAAATTCAAAGCTACCAGAGCCTTACCCAAACCAAGAGAATATGGAAAAACGTATCCTAACACAACCCAAACTGCCGAGATCTCTATTGCCGCCCAGCCCAAAGCCAAACAGGGCATACTAGAGAACAGTGGAGCGCAGAAGCCTACAGAATAACAGTGCATAGCACAAAAGTTAATGCTATTCTAACAAAACTTAGCCCAACCCATCCTAACCAAACGTAACCTGACGCAACATAACGTGCCGAGGCCACTATTATTGGCCTTGCCAGATCAAGGCTCAAAATATTGACGCACTGTAGGGCGCAGAAATCCGCCTAATAGCTGACTGTAGCACAAAAAGTCAAGCCTGCCCTCTCCTAACCTAACCAAACGTAACCTAACTCAACCTAACGTGCCGAGACAAATATTGCTGGCCAACACAGAACCAAGCAGAACATATTAGATAAGGGTAGAGTGAAGAAACACATAGAAGGGTGGTGTACAGCGAAAACGTCAACGGAATCCAAGCCTGACCCAATCGAACTTAACCTAACCGCACGAAGTCAAACTCAAGCTAACGTGCCGTGGGCTCTATTGTTAGCATCCCCATAGCCCAGCAGAGTTCAGTAGTAGAGCGCAGAAATCCACCGAATATCAGTGTTCTGCACAAAAGTTATGCCTAACCTAACCAAACTTAGCATAAACCAGCATAACCGAACATAACCCTACACAACATAAGGTGACGAGACCACTATTTCTGTCTTCCTCATACCCAAGCTGAAAATATGAGGGCGCAGTAGGGCGTAAAAATCTACCTAACAGCAGACTGTACCACGAAAGTCATGGCTGTCATTACCTAACATAGCCGATCGCAACACCACCAAACGTAACCTACCTGGACCTAACGTGCCGCGACCACTATTTCTGGCCTCCCAGGAGCCAAGCAGAACACATTAGTTGACAGTGGAGCGCAGAAATCCATAGAACCGCAGTGTATATCAGAAAAGTCAAAACTACATAAACCTGAACCAAACCAACGGAACACATCCAAACATAGCCTAAGTCAACACAACGAGCCGAGACCGCTGTTGCTGCCCTCGCCAGAGCCAAGCAGGGCATACTAGGGCACAGTAGAGCGTAGAAAGCCACCGAACATCATTGCATAGCACAAAGCTGCAGCTGTCCTAACCGTACTTAGCCTATCCTAACCTAACCGATCTTAACCTGACTCAACATAACGTACCAAAACCACTATTGCTGGCCATCATAGGGACAAGCTGAAAATATTAGAGCGGAGTAGGGCACAGATGTCCATCTAGCGTCAGACTATTGCGCTAAAGTCAAAGCTATGCTCTCCTAACGTAACCAACAGATACACAACCAAACGTGGCCTACCTCATCCTAACGTGCCTCGGCCACTACTGCTCGACTCCCCAGTTCCAAGCGGAGCACATTAGTAGAGATTAGCGCGCAGAAATCCATAGGATCGCTGTGTACATCAGCAAAGTGAAACCTACCGAAGCAAAACCCAATCCAACAGAAAATATACAAACACAGTTTAATTGAGCCGAACGTGCCGAGAACGCTATTGCTACCATCCCCAGAGCTTAGCAGGGCATACTAGAGCACAGTAGATAGCAGAAGTACAACGAATAGTAGTGTACAGCACAAAAGCTGAAGCTACCTCTACCAAACTTAACCAAACCCAACCTAACCGAACGTAGCATGACTCATCATAACGTGACTAGACCACTATTGCTGTCCTCGCAAGAGCCAAGCAGAAAACATAAGTGGCGAGTGGAACGCACAAATCTATGTAATCTCTCTGCAATATTGGAAGAGTCAAAGCTACCCAATCCTAACCCAAAACCAACAGGGCATAACCGAGCATAGCATAACTCAGCCTACCGTGTCGAAACCGCTATTGCTGCCACCCCAGAGCCAAACAGGGCGCATTAGAACGCAGCAGAGCGGAGAAATCCACTGAACAGCTGTGTACAGCGTAAGAGTTAAAGCTATCCTGAATAAACTTAGCCCAGCCCGACCTAACCGAGCTTAACCTGACTCAACGTAACCTGCAGAGGCAACTATTGCTATCATTCTCAGAGCCAAGCTGAAGGCATCAGAGCCCAGTGAGGCTCAGAGGTCCAACTAACTGCGGACTATAGCACTGAAGTCCAAGGCCTCCTAACCTAACCTAACCGATAGTAACACAACCAAACGTAACCTAACTCAACCTATCTTGCAGCGACAAACATTCCTGGTGTCTACAGACACGAGCAGAGAGTTGCAGCGCACAATACAGGGCAGCAGTCAATATCATCACATTGCATAGCAGAAAAATCAAAGCTATAGGAACCTTACCCATGTTAACATAAATTAGCCAAACGTTACTTAACACAGCCTAACATGCCGCGGACGCAATTTCCGTCATCCCCAAAGCAAAGCATAACACACTGGAGCACAGTAGATTGGGGAAGTCAACCGAAAAGCAGTATGTAGCACAAAAGTGAAAGGCAACATATCTTAACCTAACCAATCGTTACACTACCATACATAACAGAACACAAGGTAACATGCCACCACCACTATTGCTGGCCTCGCTAGAGACAAACAGAATATGATAGAGCGCAGTAGGGCACAGGAGTCCATGGGATGTCAGTGTTGAGCGTTCATGTCAAAGTCATTACAACCTAACCGAGCCGAACCTAACCAAGCCAAACGTAACCAATCCCAAGTTAACGTGCGGCGACCTTTATTGCTGGCCACCACAGAGCCACGCAGAGCGCAATAGAGTAGAGTAGAGCGCAGAAATACTTAGAATCGCACGGTCGAGCAGAAAAGTCGAAGCTATGCAAACCAAACCAGAGGTAACGTAAACTAACCAAATGCATCTTATTTCAAACTATCTTGCCGAAACCACAATTACTGGCTTCCCCAGTGCCAAGCAGATCATGCTACAGCACAGCGGACTGTAGAATTCCACGGAATAGCAGTGTATAGCTCAAGGGTCATAGCCATCCGACCAAACTAAGCCTAATCTTGCCAAGCCAAACGAAGCGTATCTCATCCAAACGTGTCACGACCAGTGTTGCGGGCCAGCACGTAGAAGAGCGGAACGTATTACAGCACAGCAGTTCTCGGAAATCCACTGAATTGCAGTGTATAGCACAAATGTTAAAGCTACTAATTCCTAGCCTAACCAAACGTAACGTAACCGAACGAAGCATAGCTCAATGTAACGTGCCTAGACCACTATTGCTGCCATCCCCAGGGAAAAGAAGTCTATACTAGGACACACTAGAGCGCAGAAATCCGCCGCACTGACGTGTAAAGCACAAAAGTCGAAGATATCCTAACCTCACCAGACATAACTTAACTTAACCAAACGTAGCCTAACCCAGCCTAACATGGTGAGACCACAATTGCTGACCGCGCCAGCGTCATGTGGAACATATTAGACCACAATAGAGCGCAGAAATTCACCAACTAGCAGTGTATGGTACAAAAGTCTAATGTGTCCTGTCCCCACCTAACCAAACGTAACATAACCCAGCGCAACATGACTCAGACTAACGTGCCGACAACAATACTGCTGGCCTACCCATAGCCAAGCAGAGTATACTATAGCAGAGTAGAGCGCGGAAACCCACCGAATAGCAGGCTATTGCACAAATGTCAAAGCCATCCTAACCAAACTTTACCTAACCTAGTCTAACCGAACGAAACATAACTCAAACCATTGTGACACGACCGCTATTGCTGGCCTCCTCGGAGTCGAGCAGAGTATGGTTTAGCAATGAGCAGCGCAGGAAACCACTGAATAGCTGTGTGAGGCACAAAATTCGTAGATATGATATCCTCACATGATCAAACTTAATACTACCGAACGAAGTTAACGCAACCTAACGAGCCTGCACCATTATTGCTGACCTCCCCAGAACAAAGCAGTACATATTAGTGCACAGCAGAGCGCAGGAATCTACCGAACTGCAGTGTATGGCACGAAAGATAAAGCCATCCTTTCCTAACAAAGCAAATCGTAACATAGCCAAACCTAACATGACACAAAACAACATGACGCGACCACTGTTGATGTTCACCACAGATTCGAGCAGAGCATAGTAGGGCACAGCAGAGCAAAGATCTCCACCATATAACAGCGTATAACGCAAAAGACGAAACTATTCATACCTAGCCCAGACCAACATATCCTAACCAAACGTAGCATAACTCAACCTAACGAGCCGACACCACCATTACTGGACTTCACTGAGTCGAGCAGGGTATAGAAGAGATATGTAGGTCGTGAACGTCCAAGGAATAGCAGTGTATAGCACACAAGTCATCCCTCACCTATCGTAACGTATCCAAACGTTATATAAACGAACGCACCGTAGCAAAACCTAATGTGCCGAGACCACTTTTTCTGGACCCCCAGAGTCAAGTAGAATATACTAGAGCACAGTGGACCCCAGATAACCACCGCATTCAAGTGTAAAGCAGAAAAGAGGGGATTACCCGACATAACCTTGCCTAACGTAACACAACCAAACGTAATCAGTCCCAACCTAACGTGCCCATTACACTATTGCTAGCCTCCACATCGCCACGCAGGGCATATTAAAGAAGAGTAGATCTCAGAGGTTCATAGAAATGCAGTGTATGGTACAAAAGTGAAATGTATCCCGACCTATAGCAGCAAACCTAACCTAACCAAACATAACCTAACACAACTTATACCGCCGCTGCCACTATTTCTGGTATTCCCAGAGCAAAGCAGGAAATATTAGAGCACAGTAGAGCACAGAAATCCAAAGAATTGCAGTGTATAGCGCAAAAGTCAAAGCTATCCTTTCTTAACATACCACAACGTAACATAAGCAGACGTAACGTAACCCATAATGACGTTCAAAGACAACTATCGCTGGCCTCACGAGAGCTAAGCAGAGAAGAGCAGGACAATGTAGAGCGCTGGAATCATCCGAATAGCAGTGTATGGCACAAAGGTCAAAGCCATCCTAGCCATGCCTAGCCAAACCTAGCCTACCCAAAGGTAACGTAACTCAGACTAACGTGCCGATAGCACTATTCCTGGCGTCCACAGAGGCAAGCGGAGTGCGATAGCGCACAGAAGGGAGCAGAAGCTCATAGAGATGGAGTGCGTAGCGCAAGAGACAAAGCCTCCCTAACCAAACACAAAGTATCTTAACCTAACCAAACGTAATATAACTGCACCTAACGTAAGGCGACCGTTCTCTCTGGCCTCCCGAGAGTCGTGCAGAGCATAGTGAAGCAATATAGAGCGAAGAAGTCCACCGAATAGCAATGTATAGTGCAAAAGTCTAAACTGCCCTATCCTAACCTAGCCAACCGTAACATAACCGAACGCAACAAAACTCAGACTAACGTGCGAAGACAAATTCTGCCGACCGCCCCAACGAACGCAACAAAACTCAGATTAACGTGCGAAGACAAATTCTGCCGACCGCCCCATAGAGAAGCAGAATATACTAGAGCACAGTAGAACGCAGAAGTCCACCGCACTGCAATGTGTGGCACAAAAGTCAAAGCAAACCAAACCTATGCCATACCATCATAACCTAACCAAACGTAGCCCATCTCAACCTAATGTGCCGAGAACACAATTATTGGCCTCCCCAGTGACGATCAGAGAGCAGTAGAGCAATGGAGAGCGTAGAAATCCTAAGAATAGATGGTGTATCGTACAGAAGTCAAAGGTATCCAATCCTAACCTAACCAAACGTATCATAAGCGGAAGTAAACTGTCCCAAAATGACGTGCCGCGACCGCTACTGCTGGCCTCACAAGAGCTAAGCAGAGTTTGGGAGAGCAATGTAGAACGCTGTAATAACACGAATAGCAGTGCATAGCTCAATGGTCAAAGCAACCCTAACAAAGCCTAGCCATACCTGACATAGCCAAAAGAAGCATGACCCAACCTAACTTGCAGCGACCACAACTGTTGGCTTCCAGATATTCGAGCAGAGCATGGTACAGCAATGTAGGACGCTGAAATCCACCGAGTTGCAGCGAATAGCATAAAAGTGAAGCTACTCTGTCCTAACATAACAGAACGTAACATAACCGAACGCAACATATCTCAGACTAACGTGCTGAGACGAATAGTCCTGGCATCCCTACTGCCAAGCAGAATGCGCTAGGGCACATCAAAGTGCCGTAATGCATCGAATAGCAGTGAAAAGCGCGAAGGTCATAGCCATCCTAACCAAACCTGTCCGAAACTAGCCAAGCCATTCGTAACATGACTCAAACTTGCTAGTCGAGACCGCAATTTGTGGCCTCCTCAGAGCCAAGCAGAGCATACTAGGGCACAGTTGAGCGCAGACATTCAACGCATATCAGTGTATACCACAAAAGTCAAAGCTATCCAAACATTACCCAAATTAACGTAACCCAACAAAACGCAGCGTAGCTCAAACTAACGTCGCGTGACCACTACCACTGGCCTACCGAGAGCGAAGCACAATATACTGGAGCACAGTAGAGCCCATAGAACCACCAAATAGCAGTGTATTGGGCAAAGGTCAATGATATCGTAACCTGTCTTGACCCAACCTCACATAATCTAACGTAGAATAACTAAACGTAACGAGCCGAGACCTCCATTTCTGGCCTCCCCAGAGCCCAGCAGAACATATTCAAGCACACTATAGCGCGGAAATTCACCGCATAGCCGCGAACACCACAAAAATCGAAGACATTCTAAACATACATAACCTAACCTGTGCATAACCATATGAAACATATCTAAACTTATGGTACCACGACCGCTATGTCTGGTCTCCGCAGAGTCGAGCAGGGTATCCAAACGTAATATAAACAAACGCAGCCTGTCTCAACCGAACGTGCCGGGACCACTCTTACTGGCCTCCACAGCGCCAATGATAGCATATTAGAGCAGAGTAGAGCGCAGAAATCCACCGAATAGTAGCGTATAACGGAAAAGTAGAAGCTATACGAACAAAACCTATGCTAACATAACCTAATCAATCGTACCTTATCTCAACCTAACGTACCGAGACAACAATTGCTGGCCCCCACGTTGCCAAGCGGGGCATTTTATTGAAGAATGGAGCGCTCAGGTCCATTGAATGGCAATGCATATCACGAACGTCAAAGATATCCCAACATAACCCAAACAAACTTAACCTAACCAAACGTAGTATATCTCAACCCAACGAAACGCGACCAATATTGCTGGGCCCCGAGGGCCATGCAATATATATTATAGGAGAGTAGGGCGCAGAAATCCATATAATTGCAGTGTATAGCAGAAGAATTGAAGATATCCAAACCTAACCAGGGCAAACGTAACGAAACCAAAAGTATCCTATCTCAAACTATCGTGCCGAGACCACCATTATGGGCCTCCCCAGAGTCGAACAGAGTTCAGTAAAGGAATCTATAGCATAAAAATCCTCCGAATAGCGGTGTATAGCACAAAAGTCAAAGCTACCACAACCTAACCTAACCAACATTGACACTAACAAACGTAGCCTTACTCGACATAATGTGCCGATGCGACTATTCCTGGCCTCGCCAGCGTCATGTGGAACATATTAGGGCACAGTGGAGCGCAGAAAATCACCGACTAGCAGTGTATGGTACAAATGTTTAAGGTGTCCTGTCCCCACCTAACCAAACTTAACATAACCAAACGCAACGTAACTCAGAATAACGTGCCGACACCAATACTGCTGGCCGCCCCATAGCCAAGCAGAATATACTATGGCACAGTAGAGCGCAGAAACCCACCGAATAGCAGTGTATAGCACAAAAGTCAAAGCCGTCCTAACCAAAGTTAACCGAACCTAACATAACCAAGCGTAACCTAACACAGCCAAACCTGCCACGAACGCTACTGCTGGCCATCGGAGAGACAAGCAGCTGCTAGTAGAGTAACGCGGTACACAGATATCTTCCGAAAAGCAGTGTACTTCACAAAAGACAAAGTTAGCTAAACCAGAACTATCCAAACCTTGGCAAACCAAGCGTATCGTAACTCTATCTAGCCCGCTGAGACCACCATTGCTGGCCTCGCCAGATCCAAGCAGAAAAACCTACAGCACACTAGAGCGCAGAAATTCAACGTGTAGCTGCGTGTACCAGGACAGTCAGATCTATCCAAACCTGACCCAAGCTAACGTGACGTAGCGAAACGTGACATAACTCAAACGAACGGGCCGAGACAACTATGACTGTCATCCCCAGAGTAGAGCAGAGTATAGTAGAACAACGTAGAGCGTAGAAATACGCCGAATAGCAGTGTATAGCACAAGAGTCAAAGGTATCATATCCTACCCTATCCAAACGTAGTATAAACAAACGCAACCTATCCTATCCAAGCGTACCGGGACCACAATTGGCGTCATCCCCAGAGCAAAGCAGAATATACTAGAACACAGTAGGTCGCAGAAAGTCACTAAATGGCAGTCTATACCACGAAAGTCAAAGCAATTCATACCTAACCCAAGCTAACGTAACCTCGCCGAACGTAGCCTAACTCGACCAAACGTGCAGACCACCATTACTGGCCTCCCCATGGACTAGCAGAGTGCAGTAGAATAATGTAGAGAGAAGAAATCCTCCGAACAGCGGTGTATAACACAAAAGCCAAAAGTATCCTGTCCTAACATAACCAAACGTAGCATAAGCGGATGTAACGTAACCCAAACTGACGTGCCACGATGGCTATTGCTGGCCTCCCCAGGGACGAGCAGAATATACTGGAGCTCAGTAGAGCGCAGAAATCCACCCAATACCAGTGTAGAGAACAGGAGACGAAGTAATCCTATCCTACCCTAACCAAACGCAACGAAAGTAGACGAAACGTTATCCATATATACGTGCCACGAACCATACTGCTTGCCTCACGACAACTAAGCAGAGTATAGCAGAGCAATGTAGAACCCTGAACTCTACCGAACAGCAGTGTCTGTCACAAAAGTCAAATCCATCCTAACCAAACCTAATCAAATCTAACAAAACCAAACTTAACGTAACTGAACCTAACCTGCCGAAAGCACCATTCCTGCGTCAACGGAGAAAAGCAGAGTGTGATAGAGCACAGAGAAGCGCAAAAGTCGAAAGAATAGCAGTGTGTAGCACAAAAGATTTAACTACCGTAACCTAACACAACGCAACCAAGCCTGACACAGCGTAATCTAACTTAACCTAACGTGCCGAGGCCACTATCGCTTGTATCCCCAGAGCCAAGCAAAATACACTATATCACGGTAGTGCGCAGTAGTCCGTCGCATTAAATTGTGTAGCACAAGAGAAGAAGGTATCCTCCTCTTTCTTCTTTCTTTTCTTCTTCCTTCACGTGGGGGAAATCTTCCAAATATACGCGGCCCACTTAAGGGAGGATTTATGTGGGATTTTTACCCACTAAAACCCCCACGACGGTCAGCCCTTCGCATTTCGGTTCGCCCTGGACATCGCGGCGACGCAATTGCCAGGGCGCCACCCCGACGCAACCGAAGTTCCCTCCCGGCGCCACGGGAAATCGCACCCGAAACGATTATGTCCATGAGCGCAAGACGGGTCGATTACAGGCATGCACACAACATGCATACCACAGCACCGCAACGCCCGCATCCCTGCGAACGCCGCGCGACCATCACGCAACGCCGCGCGCCCGGACCGCGGCTTCTCGAACAGACGGGACCCACACGCCAGCCCGTGGTCACCCCGATCTAGGTTAGAACGGGAGAGAGAGACGGTCTCCCCGGCCCTATGTATATTGTCGCTCGCGAAGGCGGAGGTCTAACGCGTTAACACATCTGGCAGTGCGCGCGCCGCCCACCGGCCCCGCGCTTGCATCAGCCGCCGCCCTACGCGACAGGAGCAGGCGCCACGCTCGCGAGATCTCTACGCGGCCTCCTGTAACTTAACCGCCTCGCAGAAGGAGGCCGACACACGCCACGCACCTGAGCTCTCCGTCATCCGCGCCACGACGACGGAGAGTGAAAGGTCCCTACCCACCACGCGACAAAGTAACAGGCGCTCGCGTCCCCAAGCTGGACATTACTGCACCGTGCGCTGCACCGTGTCCCGCCATTCCCAGCAGTGATGACACCGAGTCTCACGTTTCCGCACGATACGACAGATAAGCACCCGTGCCTTGTTAGCACCTATGTCAGGCGGAAAGTGTGCCGGCTGCCGCTGCACCCCCATGCATCCAGCACGGGGAGCACAGCCTCGAACGCCTGGTGCCGCCGGCTGCTCGGCTTCCTCATCCGAGCTAGCCAGGCGGTCATCACGGACTGTCGGAACCTTCGCCTCAACGAAACGGCCCCTTCTGCAGGAGCACCGCAGCCGCCAGCATGTAGGAGTCCGTAGATACGGGCCTCCCCCGCCGCTTGCAGTTCGAACGGCGGAGGACCAGCCAGGACCATTGCCGCCTCGAGGGATATCGTGCGGTAACCCCGCACGACCCATATCCCCATTCTGCGAGCGACTCGCCGGAGAATCGCAAGACTGCGCGGACTAGCGACCAGGTCGTTCGCCCAGATAGGAGCCCCGTAAATTGCTACCGAGCGAATGACTCCCGTGAAGAGGCGGCGCACCCTCCCGTCTGGCCCATTCAGGATGGGTATCAGGCGACACAGCGTCCTAGCCATACCTTACAGGCGTGGGCCCAGCGCAAGGAAATGCTCGTCGAACTTGCAGTGGCTATCCGAGCCAGACCGAGGCTGGGCTAGAAAGAGATTTTTCATCCGGTGCTGTACCTCGACAACAACGTTCCCCACGCTCATCAGGGACTTGGGCGACTTCCCGTGGTGCCGATGGCGAAACCACATTGCCTTGTTCTTCTCGGGGGAGATACTCAGCCCCAGCCGCTGGATGCTATTCGCGACGAGGGCCACGCCGCTTTCCGCGCGCAGCGTGGCCGCCTCCCAGCTCAACCCGGCGGCCATCTGCAGCGTGTCGTCCGCGCAACACGTCAGGTTCAGGCCGCGGGGAAGGGGAGTGCGCAACACAGCGTCATACGCGAGGTCCCAGAGGATCGGCCCGAGTACCGATCCCTGTGGAACTCCGCAGTGCGTAGCCCGCACGACGGTCGAGTATCGTACGGGATACTCGATCGAGCGCTCCGCCAAATAGCCCTCGACCACCGCCACCATGTAACGGGGAACCCTGTGGTTCAACAGGGCACACCGGATGGCGGGCCAGGGCAGGGCGTTGAAGGCGTTGGCGATATCCACGCCGACCGCGAGCACCACTCGGCCCCGGTCAACGGCAGCATCCGACAGGGTACGAACGCGCTTAATCGCGTCGAATGTCGACCGACCATGCCGGAATCCGAACTGGCTGATGCTGAGATCGGGACCCACGTCCGTTAAATGCTCTCCGAGGCGGACAGCGAGAACGCGCTCGAAGTGCTTGCCCCCCTCGTGGAGCATGCATATCGGCCGGTATGCCTTCGGATATTCCGGCGGCTTCCCTGGTTTCGGGCCCCTGAGGCAGCTGTCGAACAGCCGTCGTAAACACCACGTCACCAGAGCCAGAGCAATGTTCCGGCCTGGGATGCTATCCGGTCCGGGGGCGGTGCTCCACGCCTCCATCCTAACGACCGCACGGCCCAATACCTGGCGCGATACACCCATCTCGTCGGAACTTCCGACAAGTTCCGATCGCACTCCATCGGGTTGCAACCCCTCCAGCGCCACCACCGGGAAGAGGGCGTCGATCACCCGCCGCAGGAGCTCGGGGTCCATACGCTCGGTTACGTGGGGTGACCATGCCCTTAACTTCCCCATTACTAATTTATAGGGGCGTCCCCACGGATCGCCTTCGAGCGTCGCGAGGAGTTCGTCCCATTGCCGAGATTTGGCTCCGCGAATTTCCCTCAGGAGATCGCCCACTCCCCTCGGCGGATACCGCGCGTCGTGGACGCAGTGCCCGGGTGTACTGGCGCCGGGCGAGCACGCAGAGCTGCCGGAGCTGGGCGATTTCGGCCCACCGCCAGTGCACTGCACCATGCGAAGGTGGCTCCCTCACCCGCGGCATGGCAAAGACGCGCGCGCGTCATCGCCGCTATTAGCCGCTCCGCCCTTAACCCCGCTTCGTCGTTTTCGCGCCCGACGGCCCCGTCCGCCCATTCGATGACCTGGACGGCCGCGGCGAAGAGGTCGCAGACGAGGCGCCCGTGCGCCCACCGCGACGCGGTGGCGTGCTACCCGCTGGGTGGTTCGAGACCGGTGCGAGGAGTGACGGCAAGCATCATGGTGATGTGGAGGTGGTCGCGAAGCGTAACCACCTCCACCGCCACCCTCCTAACGGTGACCCACCGTGCAGCTGCCGGCGATGCGAACGACAAGTCCACGATGGACGCGCCGTTCCAACGGTCGTACGTGCTTACGGAACCCCGGTTGTGTAACCGGAAATCCAACCCCGCGGCCCAATGTTGCAGGGCCTCTCCCCGAGCGTCTGTTCGCGGGGAACCCCACGCCACGGAGTGGGCGTCGAATTCCCCCAGGACAAGAACCGGACGAGCATTGTGTCTACTAAGAAAACCTCCGAGCTGGTCCAGGCGCCTCTCGCACGTCGAGAGGCCGCGGTAGGTGGACACGTAGGACCCCGCCACGACTACGTCGTTCCAGGAGATCGCCAGGAATTCCTCACCGCAGTGGAGCAGCGTTGGTGCGGGTGTCCGCAGGAGTCTTCTGACGATGATAGCCACGGAGCCGTCCCGATCCCCGAACCACACGTCTTGATCAATGATACGGTACGGCTCTGCGGTAACAGCCAGCCCGACACCCAACTCAACGAGCGTCTGCAGGAGCAGGACCTGCGACGCCCGCGAGTGGTCCAGTTTGGCCGGAGCACCATGGACGGGGTGAAATTTAGGCTGTGCCCATGGCCTCCGCCTGGCCCCCGTTCTTTCGGGCCGGCTGCGAGCCCTGTGCTCCGCCCTTCGGCGGGCTCTTTGCAGTAGCTGTCGCGGAGTCGGAATTCGCGGACGCAGCTTTCGAATTGGCGCTCGCGGGCGCCGTGGCGGACGCGGGGCCTGTAGTCGCCTGGCGAGCCGCGCATTTCGCCTTTGGCGGGCAGCACGCCTTGCTGCCCAGGCGCAGGTTGGAGGGGCGGCCGACCCAGGCGCGAAGCGGGCACTTGGGTCCAGGCGCACTACACCCTCCGGCGCGGTGGCCCGCGGCGCCACGCCTGAAACAGGTGTCGCTGCGGTCCACCGCGCTGGAGCATCCGTTCCTCGCGTGACCGTACGCAAGGCAACGGAAGCACTGGGGGCGCCGTTCCTTCAAGTCTACGACACTTGCCGAAGTCCAGCCGACGCGGTTCCGCCCGGATTCGGCGGCCTTTCTCGCTGCCGCGAGGGGATACTGGGCCCATACGGAGCGCAGCCCCGAAGCGGAAGACCGGATCACTCCAGTTCTTACTTCCCCTCGGCGGAATCACCGACCCCTGGCCAGTGCAACGGCTACCTCGCG